>NC_058342.1:740000-1040000 GCF_905475395.1 Chrysoperla carnea | reverse complement strand
ACATCCGCGATATGGAAAAATTCCTTCAGACAACGTTTAACCAAAAGATAATATTACGGATCTCTATGGAAAATTCTTGTACAATATATTATAAATAAACAATTATTAGAAAATATGCAATAATCATCCAATAAATTACAATTGCTGCTAGGTAATGATTTAAACAATTTAATATTAATTGCACGTAATATATGTTTTATAAGTTGTTAAATAATTATTTTTATTTCAGTTTTAGGTTACGTTCATTACAATTTACTTTATATATAAACAATTGCTGATGAAACATGGTATAAATTTTACGAAAAAATTAAAGTTTGAAAAGAATAAAGTAATTTATAAATAGCTTAATAAGTTTTCATTAATTTACAATTTTGATGTACCAGTTTCTTTTTCAGAAATATCTCTGTACAGTATCGTGAAACGGAATGAGATAGATTATGAAAATATTGAAGTGTATAATTTAAAAATTTTCGGAAAGAACTATTCTTTTCACACGATTTTTACCCACAAATTTACACAAAAGACCATCCCGAATAAAGAAATCTATGACATTTAAACCCGACTGGACGTCACGGTAGACTGGTCCGACTGGACCTCATGAATTTGCAATATTCCGAACTTTTTGTGATTCTCGTAGAGATAAATAGCGTTGAGATAAATAGCCCTAGATAATAACAGTTTAGACTCCGAAATATGAAATTATTATTTTTTTTTTTTTTAAATTATCAACATTGTATAATTTTTACGAAAAAAATTAAAGTTTGAAAAGAATAAAGCAATTTATAAATAACTCAATAAGTTTTCATTAATTTACAACTTTGATGTACCAGTTCCCTCCCCTAGATATATATCGTTAAATAAGTATTAGTATCCTTTAGGATAATGTAATTATCTAGTACTATGATGGACAGGTTTAAGATGTGTAACATGGCATTTTTTAATTTCGTTTGTATTAATATGTTTTACTTGTACAGAAGACGGTGTATTAAACTTTGTAATCACATATGGACCCGAAAATCTAACAGCGAATTTTTTATCAGTATCAAAAGTCGAAGATGGTTCCATGTTTTTAACCATAACAGTATCACCTATTTTTAGATTTGATTGAATAGGATAATCTTTATACTTCTTTAAAGCTTTTACGTTCGCGGCATGAATCGCGACCTTCACATCATCTATAGAAAAATCGTTTTCAGCCAAATTAATACTATACGCTAAATCGAAAGGAGTTTTCAATTCTCTACCCAGAAAAACTTTTGCTGGTGTCGTATCAATAGAAGAATGGTACGTACGGTTGTAATTGAAAGTAACAGATTTCAATAATTCTGACCAATACTTATGGTTTAAATCTTCCATTTTTAAAACAGAGGATAAGTTTATTTTAATATTTCTATTGACGCGTTCGGAAAGATTGCTTTGGGCGTTGTACGCTGAAATGAATACCGGTCGTACAGCGCATTTCATTAGGTAATCATTGTATAAATTTGACCTAAAATTCGGAGCGTTATCAGAAATAACAAAATCCACGTAACCATACTGACAAAATATATTTTTTAAATTTTTAACTGTTACAGCTGCCGTAACCCTACGAGTAGGAATTGTAATTAGAAATTTGGAAAATCCGTCCATGGCTACAAAAATGTATTTAAAATTTTCCACGGAATTTATTAAGGGACCAATATAATCGATATACAAATGTGTCCAAACATTTTCTGGGGATATATATGTTGGTTTAACGACCATTGATTTATTGTGTGGTTTCATGACCGCACAGATATCGCATTTATTAACAAAATTTTTAACCAACTGAAATAGATTTTTACACCAGAATCTTTTGGCTATATCTCTGTACAGTTTAGTAATACCGGAATGAGATAGATTATGAAAATACTGAAGTGTATAATTTAGAAAATTATCGGGAAGAACTATTCTTTTCACACGATTTTTACCCACGAATTTACACAAAAGGCCATCCCGAATAAAGAAATCTTTGACATTTAAACCCGACTCGATGTCACGGTAAATGAATTTGCAATATTCTGAATTTTTCTGTGATTCTCGTAGAGATAAATAACCTTGCGGTTCTGTGTGAATAATATTAGATACTAACAGTTTAGACTCCGAAATATGAACTTTTTCTAAATTATCAAATATTGTATCTTTCTCGCTTTGTTCGAAAATACGCGACAAAGTATCTGCTATAACATTATCTTTACCTCGAATGTGTACTATAGAAAATTTAAACCTACTCAAATGTAAAATCCATCTACTGAGTTTATTAAAAGTTTGTGGTGTTTTAAAGAGCCAAACTAAAGCTGAACAATCAGTTTCTAACGAAAATTCCCTGTCCAAAAGGTAATCTTTAAAATGCGCTAGGGCCTTGACGACAGCGAGTAATTCCAATTCGTGCGCACTGTAGCGAATTTCCGCTCCTTGTAATTTTTTTGAAAAATATTCAATAGGATGTCTGCCGTCCACAAAATCTTGTGACAATGTTGCCGAAATACCGAAAGAAGAAGCATCAGTAGTAACAATAAAACGTAAATTAAAATCTGGGAAACGTAATAAAGGGGGAGATATTAAAGCTTTTTTAAGTTGTTGAAAGGCTGTATGATGACTTTGATCGATTTTGAACTTAGCGTTTTTCTTTTTGAGACCATTAAAGGGATTAACAATTGAGCTAAAGTTTGGAATAAACTTAGCATAAAAAGCACACATACCCACGAACTTTTGTACCTCCTTAAGATTTCTCGGAAAAGGTAGAGTATTTATCGCTGCACATTTTTCTGGATCAGGTAATTTTCCCATATTACTGACAACATGTCCTAAAAGTCTTAAGCGTGTCATACATAAACGAAGTTTTTTAGGATTAATTGTTAAATTTAGTTCCTGGAAACGTTTAAACACTCTTGACAACTGAGAAATATGCTCATCCAAGTTATCTGAGTAAATAATCAAATCATCATAATACTGTAGGAAAAAACCTTCTTTCCGAAAGTCAGAAAATTCACGTAATAAATACCTATTAAGAGCTTGAGAGGAATTTACCATACCAAAAGGGACCACATTAAAACGATACTGGCCAAAGGGGGTTACAATCGCAGTGATATCGCGTGACTCAGGAGCTAAGGGAATTTGATAGAAGCTACTACTCATGTCCAGACTCGAATAGTACCTAGACGAACACAAGGAATCAAAAATAGAGTTCATTTTCACTCCCGTAAGCGGATCAAACTGTATTTTAGGGTTTACGAACCTATAATCGGCACATAAACGAACACCACTTTGTTTTGGAACGAAAAATACTGGTGTTCCCCAAGGAGAAATACATGGAGAAAGAATTTTCCAAAATACTAATTCTTGAATATGCGCCTCCAAAAGTTGCATTTTATCTTTAGGTAAATAGTATGGAGATTTTCGTAGAGGTTCGCTATCTTTTAAAATTAATTTATATTCAAAATTGCGAGCTAAACCCGGTTTATTAGATAAAACAGATGAAAACATAGATAAAACCTTATTTAAGCGTTCGGTTTGAGGTTGTGATAACACCGCTTGAACCTCTGAAATTAGATTACATAATTTTGAATCACTTTTATAAGATACAAATGGAACTTCAAAATCTGAATCAAACTGAAATTTGATTCTTGAGGTCGCAAAATTAATTAAAATACCCGTGTGAGTAAGAGTTTCAGATCCTATAATAACAGGAAAAGGGATATTATCCGCAATTAAAAAGGTAGATTTCCAAGAAAAATAGCCCAACTTAAAAGATAGTTTACACGCTTGCTTAAATTGCATAAAGTTAGAACCCGGTAACGTTGCCGTATATGAAACAGTTTCGAAATTAATTTTTATTGTTTTGAGTAAAGAATTGACTGCTTGTCGTGAAATAATATTACATGTGCTGCCCGAATCCAAAAGAGATAATAAAGATGTACAAGAAAAATTAAGATAAATCAAAGGCAAGTGTATAGAAAAGTTAGGGAAGTTAGAATTTAGTTTTTTGAATTACTCGAACTATTATTTGGTAACGGTTGAGAAACAATTTCTGTAGTTGCTACAGAAGTTTGTCGCCTTTGAGGCCTTGTAGGGCAATCTGAAATATGATGATCAGACGCTTTGCAATACACACAGTTAGTGAAATTACTGCGAGAACGATTTAAACTAGAAATTGATGTACTATTTGAAAAATTTGAAGCTTGTGCAATAGTATTTCTATGACTACTAGTTGAATCATTTATACCATAACTATTTGTAGGTGATCGAAAACTAGCACTTGGCAAAACAGTCGAATAGGAAGCAACACGGTTTTGTATTTGTTCGATTTTCAAAGCAAAAGAATCTAAATTTTCGAAATTACGTGGCATATCCATCGTTTTAATTAAATCATATGTCTGTGAATTTACATGAGAAAATATAATGCTAATTATTTCTTCTTGCGGAAATAACGGACAAATTACTCTAGCATATTTACGAATAGAAAGGCAAAAACTGTAAAATTTTTCATTGAATCTCTGAGTTCGTCGCACAAAACGGTCTACTAAAATTTGAATTTCTGGATAAGGGATACAAGCTATTAGACTATTTCTGATAATATTCCAAGGTAAATTCTGTACAATAAACTCAGACCATTTATGTCGTGAGTGCACATTAACTTTCGCAATTAATGATCTTATTAAAATAGACTCTTTAATAATGCGAAGTGAAACTACTTCATCAACTTCAATTACGAAGTTCAAAATCGACTCAAAATTCAATACATCCAACACAGGAATTTCCTTAATGACATCATGGGGTCGAACAGATTCATTATTATTGTTACTACTGTGGTTTAGCTGCATTTGCGCATTTCTAGTTAATTCAGCAAGAGAGTTCTGTTGTTGGTTAACGGCCAAGGATAAATTCCGTAACAAGTTTGTGGTTTCTTGTAAAAATAATGAAGTTTGTCTTAAAGGAGGACTCACCAAATCATCAATTCGCCTTCTTGCTCTTCTAAAGGTAGATAGTGGCGTACGTTGCCGTCTACGTGGACTAGTGCCTGGGACAGGTACTGCTGGTCCTTCAGATTGTACTTCGGTAATTGACGAATCCATTATAAAAATATCAGATTAATGAATTTTACAGATGTAATTAATATGCAACCTATAAGAAAAAACTGTACATAAAATGTTCAACAAAAACTTAAAGAGAGAAAGAAAATAGACCAGGTATTTTCAAAAAAAAAATTTTTAATAGTATAACATCAAGTTATCTATTAAAATCTTAACGCACAAAAGGTGCTTTAAATGAGAAAAATCTCAATTTTAAGGTAAAAACTTAAAGAGAGGAAGCAAATACACGAGGTATTTTTCCAAAAAAAAAAAAAATTTAATAGTACAACATCAAGTTATCTATTAAAATATTAACGCACAAAAGGTGCTTTAAATGAGAAAAATCTCAATTTTAAGGTAAAAACTTAAAGAGAGGAAGAAAATACACGAGGTATTTTTCCAAAAAAAAAAAAGTTTAATAGTACAACATCAAGTTATCTATTAAAATATTAACGCACAAAAGGTGCTTTAAATGAGAAAAAATCTCAATTTTAAGGTAAAAAACTTAAAGAGAGGAAGAAAATACACGAGGTATTTTTCCAAAAAAAAAAAATTTAATAGTACAACATCAAGTTATCTATTAAAATATTAACGCACAAAAGGTGCTTTAAATGGGCAAAATCTCAGTTTTAAAGTAAGAAAGGGAAAACAAAAATTAAATATCATAAGTAATGAGAATAAAATATCATATTAAGGGTTTGAGATAGAATTGAAAGATAAAATTTAGTGTAGATCAAAACGAAAATAAATTATCTAGTTTGATAACCGAAGAAATTGGTATATCCATCAGTTTACGGTAAATTTCGGTTATAAAACACCAAACATCCATCCATTTGGCTCGCTGCCAAATGAAGCAAAAAAACGAAAGTAACCCATTATGGGGTTACAAGAAATGAGAATATAATTATTATTATTTAAGATTAACGGAGTTACGAGTTAAAAAAGTGTGCTAAAGGGCCCATCCATACAGTTTTCCGGGATAATTGTACTATTTAGAGCCACCCTGATATTTAAACTGACAGGTCCAGAGGTTAAGATCAGAACTTGGAAGTAATGTTTAGTGTTCAAAGTAAAGGCTTCATTTCTTTATTTTCCAAAAGTTACCGTATGGATTTGAATTTCACATCTACAAAACAAAATGTCGAAAAGGGAAAGAGTTAAAAACAACATCAAAGATAATTTTAAACTTGAAAGATATTTTATATAAACACAATCAAATACAAACTTAACGCGTTAAGCGTCATTATGAAAATCTACAAGGCATAGAAATTGAACACATTAAGTGTTTACTAAATAACATAAATCAAATATTTAATAAATACACAAAATCTAAAGTGTTTTACAAATAAAGATTAATAAATTCTAAGTCATTTTTAACCTAGAAACCTTAAATAAACTTATATCAAAGTTTAAACGGATGCATAATATATTGAAATGAAAACCTTTCAAACTATCTCCAAAAATCCCATAATTATAATAAATCAAAACATACCAGATAATTTAATAAGAATACCACTGCTTGCTCACATATTTTTAAGTGTGCCACGTGCAATAATTTAAAATTGTATATTGAATGTAGGATCCATTATTGATTTTACATTGCGATCCTTGCTGTCCGAGAGACCGACCCGAAGAGAACTCATCATCAATCCTCAAAGAAGTAGGTTAGTAAGATTACTCTGCGCCACAATCTACTGCGCATAAGAAACTAGATATATGAATTTATGTAATATGTTTGTTCGTAATTTATGTACACTAAATGACATAAATTACGAAACAAAATGATTTGTTGTTATTCATAAAATCTCGTATAGTACGATCTATCAATTCTAATGTTTATTATGGTGCTACAGGAGCTTCATCCCAAATAAAAAGATCAACACTATTTAAATGCTTGTTTTGATTGTATTTTAACGTTTGAAGTTGAATCTGAAAATAAAGGTACAGGTACCCTTGTGGAAATAAATCTGTTCTGGAACTCAGAATATTTAGTTTGAAATTTAGTAAAAGATTATGTGAAGTCATTTAAATTATGTCTGAAAAAGTCAGAAAAACTCTGAAAAAGTCAGAAAATATGAAATTAATTTTTAATCACCCTTATGGAAAAAAGAAGCTGTTAATGAGTCTGAATAACAGTTCTCAAAGTTTTACTTTCTCTTAAAAACTCCGAAAAATTCTTATAATATCTGAGTAACTTTGAGTAAGACGTAATAAGTCGGAATAATTCCAAGATTTTGACTCTGCCAGAAGAGTAAGTTATTCAGAGTTAATAAAACTTACTAAAAGAGTTAGTAACAATTATTTGTACTTTTTAATAGGGACGAATTTATAATGCCGACGATAACTGACATATTTTCAAATATAAATATAATTGTATTTCAAACGTTTAAGGTAATAATTTTGAAGAAATAATTAAAAACAAATTTTTATTTTTTCTATCTATTTTTACAAAGTTTTTTTTTTACATTTTTTAAATTATAAAATCGTAAATATTTAATAATTAAAAAATAATAATATTAATAATTTTTTAAGAGCGCTGTTTTTTGAATATTACTTTTTTGTTTGATTATTACAAACTTTTAAAGCTTATATTAATATTTTTTAAATCTATTTACTATCGCTTTAATTTTATTCATTCCTAATTATCATAAATAAATAAATTATTAATTATTAACCTAAAAGTATACATAATATTTTACGAGCAATTATTACACGCTGTACAATGGACGATATTACTTTTTTATTTGAATATGACAAAAACTTGAAACTAATATTAACTTTTTAAAAAACAATTAATTATTAATTATTAATATAAAAACATAAATAATATCTTTCGAGCAGTAATTGGACTCTCGAACTAATAATTTATATCCCTTTTAGAATTTTTTTTTTAATTTATATTTTTAATCAATTCTGAAAATTTTAATACGCTTATAACAGTTGCAAGTCATTAAAAATTTTTAAAAATCGAGATGAAATGGCAATTTTTTTTCCACTAGTATGGATTCCAAAAATAGTTGATTATCTCCACCACCCAAACGTTTTGCTTTTATAAATGACCCACATAGGATGTAATGGACCTAATAACGTGTTTTTTGTATCAAAATTTTTTGTCCAAGTTCTCAAGATAAATTATAAATTGAATTATTTTTTTATTTTTAATTGTATATACTATAAAACAAATTTTTAGCTTAGCAGATATTTTGCAAACTTAGTATAAAAAATGGTACTTAAATTTTAAATTGAAACGTCACTGTGGACTATTTAATCTGTAAGAATTTTTTTTGAAGTTGAACTTCTAGTGGTCGATTATTATTTAAGGATATTCTCAATGTCTCTCATTTGTTTTTTACTCAATGGCCTTAAGCTGTCATAACAGTAAATTTTATTAATTGATTTAAAAAAAAAAATCATTGTTAAACTAAATTTGGTAAATAAATATTAGCCTGAAAAATTAGACATTCCGAATCGTAACGTTTCACTCTTAATCGATACTAACTTAATAATTTTTTTAAATCTGTGTCTCGATGAAATTATAACTGCATTGCCCTTTTTTTAATTAATGCTTTAACTTTTTTTAAATTTTTCCTACCCAAATTTCAATAAAGTCATTACGATTGAAAGTCATTGAATATTTTTTAAAAGTGGGGGCCCGTGTCATAGAATATCCTTAAATGTCCAACTTTTTTATTCTATGGTTATTGCACGGCCCAAATATGTATTTAATATTTTCAAATCTGTAATATTCTCTCTTGAGAATAATTTCGACATTCCAAAAAATTTTACTTCAGTAACTCAATTTTCTAGGTTTAAGAGTATATTGCTCACCATTTCACTAATATTACACTGCTTTATCATGACTCTAGTTGTTAGTATTACTGGATTTCAGATAGCATACGCCATGGCAGTGACGAACTTTGATGACACATCTTCATTACTAGCTTCACGAAAGGCAATGCTTAAAATTTTTTTTATCAAGTCTGATTCATACATGATAAAATAAGCTTTTTAAACTAATTCAATACATTATATAATACAAGAAAGAATTTGAATACAAGAAATAATTGTAATTTGTAAACATAATTCAGTTAAAAATACAATTTTATAGAAAAATAGATCAAAAATAATTGACTGGATAATTTTAAAAATTCAATAAACTGATATTATCATTTCCATTGGCTACGAAATCTAGTTATATAAATTACAATATAGTAGCAAATCTTCAAACAAATCAATTATATAATTTTTATTTTTATAATTATCAATAATTATTAACTATCAATTATTTTTGTCAATCTCTTTAGATGAAAATTTTTTAAATCAATTATTCAAAAACGGATTGAAATCAACGTCTAAACTCTTCAATTTAGTTTATAGATAGATATATATATATACTACAAAATGATCAAAAATATAAATTTAAGAGAATTCGTACCTTTCGGACTTCAGATACAGCATCTAATTTCTTTTGTTGGTTTGTTTTAGTAGATTTTGTTTTGGTGGAGACGATTTTCTTCTATGTGGCTTTTCGGTCTGTAATAAAGTATTTTTAAGGGCTCCCTCTTAAGATTGAATCTTTTAAAAAGATGCTAAATTCAGAAAAAAGTATTATTTTGTCTTCTTTGATTTTTCTGAAAATTTTTTTAGTAACTCAGATTATCTCTTCCGAAAGAGTCTCAATTTACTACCATTTTCGGCCATTAAATAATTGATTAATAATTTATCTCAGAGTTTTTCTGACTTTTTTCAGAGATAATTTGACGTTTTTCAGAGATAATTTGACTTCACATATTTTTTTTCTGAATTTCACTAAATACTATTTATTCTGACTTCCAGAAAAAATTTATTTCATGAAGTGATATTGCAACGATGCCAGTGAAAGCCATTGTATTGACACAAATAAATGATTTCATTCTTTATTGACACTTTTTGCATAATATTAATATTATATTCATTTATTTTCATATTATGTGCACAGGTAATTATCCTTTTATTAAACTATCCGTGGGTAGGCTTTGTTGCGACCCTGAGGTCCACGCGAATATTTTCCCAGCAAAATAAATAGTTATAAAAACTAAAATTTCCACCGGCTCGAATGTTATGTAGTTATTTTCGGATCATATCGCTGTTAATACGCTCCGATCAACACCTCAACGAACGCCATATCATTTTGTATTTTTGCATTTTGTAATTCCCTAGTGGAAATATTTCTCCGCCAATAGTCTAATTTCGTCATGCAGTATTCTGAAAAACAATTCTAGAATGAGTAAGTCTGAAAAATTTTTGTTCGCCATGTTAGGCCATGAGGTCAATAAAACAAGAAATTCTTTTTTCTTGTAACAGAACATTTTACTAGGTCAAAATGTAATCAATCATTGTTTTTCAATCAGTTAATTCTACGAGGTACAGAAAAAAACCTTTCCAAAAGTCTGTACACGACTTCAACACCGCGATATATATTAAGCGAGGACTAAACCGTTTAGCCGATCTTCAGACATTGCCGATCTTAGGTATGTTTTGAGACAACGCAAGGTTGAAAAGAAGCGTTCATTCGTCGATTTTGTCACAGACAAAACTGGTAGAACGCGAAGCATTTAGCAAACATTTGGACACGTTTATTGCAAATTTCGAGTGAACAATGCGTTTTCATCAAAGATGAACTTCGTCGACCCAAATGTCATGGGAATCAATGTTCAAAATTGAATATTATAGTTCAAAAAGTGGAGTAAGAGTTTTCATCAAAATTTATCATTTTATTGAGAAAGAGACAACTAAAATTTGACAAAATATTGCGATGATTTAAAATTCGATCTATAATCTTTAACTGAATCAGTGTGTATATTCAAGCGTTGAGTCTGTTATGACGTCAACCTTGACTTCCGCACTTCTATGTCGAATTCGTCGACGATATCGCTCATGGTTTTGAAAATTTTCCTGACTCTTCTCCAACAATTCCTCTTCTTTCAATCAAAATTTCGTAGCATCAGCTAGCTCGATGGTCTCGCCAAGATCCAAGTTTTTGTTTGAAATACTCGACTCAAAGTTTAAATGCGTCTCATAAATGGGCGCATTTACAGTATTATATTGTAAGTTCAAAATTTATGTGGACATATTCTCAAAGGGAGGGGTATTCGACCCCGAAAATCTCTCCCTTGCGCACGGGCCTGGACTCTACTCGAAGACTTTTTCAGAATAAATCAGACATTTTATGCAAATTTAGCAAAAGTAATAGTAAGACTTTTTCAGAATTAATCAGAGTAAAATTGAAAAAACTTTCGTTTTTTCGAAAAATTAATGAATGTAGGTTTTATCATATTTAACACTTTGTTGCGAAACAAAAATTATCTGTTACCAAATGTTGCGAAATATTAAATATATTAGATTAAATGTTGCAAACGATAAAAATGATTAATAATTAATTAAATAATGAGAGTTTGATGGACATTAGAAGCGGGTGTCAGATGTTAAAATTGGGCCCAAGTAGGGATTGAGTAACTAAACTGAATCCATTCCCAGAGGATTTACCCCAGATCTAATTCCTTTCAAAGGAACCCCTATGCATCAGTGTAGAGAAGAGAGTAACTTAGTCCACGCCTGAAAGAAAATGTAATTGATAACCACTATACTCGATATCGATAAACAATTTATTTTTAATGACTAAACGTGTATCAGAATAAACTTTAACAAATTTTAAACAAACTTAAAATAACAACGTTCGAATCTATAACAATTTATGCTCAGCTATAACATGAGTTTTAACAAACTATTTTAACAAACTTCAACTAATATCTTTAAATCTATAAATTACGTTTACCGTAGTGGTAACGTAAATTTTAACCAAATACTAACAAACCTGAACAATTGACTTTAAATATATAAACCACCATTTTATTAAACGATAGCATGGGGTTAAATGAAATATTAACAAACTTAGATACTACCTGAGCAGTTACAAATTCAACTTAACATACTTAAACCTACATTGCTTTAAATTATACAATAGGACACGTCACCCGAATAAATCATAAAACTAAACACGTTTAAATCTACTTAAATTTCGACCACAACACGGCGTATACGAAATAAATTACATAAATACGCAATATGCATGCTCAAAAAAAACTTACTATAAATTATATTTTTACACCCGTATTGAAATATGAGAACGCCGGTTCAAACATTAGTTCAAACGACGCTACCTTATTGTAATACTAAAGAAATAGAATATCAACTGATGATATTATTTCAATATTACTAGGATGGTAATTTCAACATCCATACAAATCATTATTGATATTTAAAGTTTTTTTGATATAGATTTTTTTATCTTTATAGCAATGGCTTACACAGAAGCTGCAGCGGACCTAGGAGCTCCTCGATTTCCATAATAAGCGTCGGGGTACAATTTAATTGATAATGAGGAAGATTATGGTATAATATAACAGCCCACATGATGTGGCAGTGTCAGTTCAAAACCGTTTGATTATGGGAGAGATGTAGGATAGATTATATTTAAAATATTTTTTAATATAATAAATATTCATATTTTTCCAACTTTTCTTTTTTTTTAATCAGTCCACAACCAATTAGATTACCTTAGTTTTGATAATTATAGAATACTTACAGATACATCGAGCTAAAAACTCAAATTTCCCTTAATGGTAAAAGTTTTCGGATGTCTAAGTTTAATTCGTGGTTAGTAAATTATATTTCATTTTCAAAATATTCTTACTTTAATTATTTGAAACGTATTAAATGTCGTGGATATCATGCTTCGAAAATGGTTCCACAGAATATGTAGGATAGAATTGCATCGATCATTATAGAAGTAGTTACGGGTTTTAAATTAAGGACACAAATCCGACTAACAAATTTATTGTTCTGTTTATGAGAAAGTGCATCACGAACTTGTCTCTGTACACAATACAAAGTATTTTGACCCCCTGTCAAATCAGATCTATTATGAAAAGTCCTTAGATCCGAAACCTACAATAACATATTTTTCGTAATCGGAATTTAAAAACCACAAGGTCTTGAAATCTATAAATGGTATATTTTTAACCGTAACGGGAAGAGAGAAGAAAAATTCAAATACAATCTTGTTTTTCATAATTAAAGTGAACAGTTGTTTGCTGTTATAAGAACAAACTTTATTTTGTATTTGAAGTTTTTTCCATCCGTTACGGTTTAAATATGTGAAGATAGATTTAAGTTTCTAACTTTTCTGATTTTCAAATGCCGATTGCGAAAAATTCTTTAGCGTTCGTTATTGAAGGTCAAGGCCATAAATTTTGATAAATTTGAAAGCACCCATATCACAGACTTTTATGTTTTAATCTAATTAATAGATATAAATAATCAATTCATAAAATTAGGTTTTTGGAATGACGATGATAATACCGGTATTTAGGTTACAAGTAAATTAATAAAATTATTCATTTTATTTCAAAACTTTAATAATAAAAATATGTACATTTCAATATATATTAATTCAACATTCTTTTCTAGGTAATTCTTTCCTAAAATATTTCTTCCTCGATGAGTAGGTGAAAATTATGTTCTTTTTTCTAATTAATTTCAAAACATAACTAAAACTAATAATACAAAACACACACGCACAAAAACACGAAATTAAATGATTATTAAAAATAAAAATAGTATTTTTTTTAAATTATCATTATTAAATTATTTTTATATTAGGTATTTGACATATAGTTTATTTACATGTGAATTTAGTTTTTATTATTTTTATAGTAATTTTTTTTGGTTTGTAACAAAAAGTAACTAACTTTTATTTAATAATTTCTTAATACATACAGAAGTCTGTGAATAAAGTCGATAAGAAAATTAACGTTTTTCTCGCTAACATAGAGTGTTCGTGAATCACTAAGTCGTTAGTGCAAGCGCCAAAAAACGATAATTATCACAAAAATGTTATAGAAGAAAAAAAAATAGAAATCTTGAAGTTCCTATTAGAAAAACAATGTCACGATTGGTAGAGCAGCATGCCCATAAAATATACCGTAGAGTCCAATTGGAACACATGGACTGCAAAATTTCTTGAAACTTATGAAATTAAAGGTTGGTCACAAGTTAAACTTTAATTTTAGATACCAGACGGGCCCAATATTAGAATATGCAACAAAGAAGGAGAGGTTGATTCTTGAAGTGAATAGAAACATAGACGATTCTACAATGATATACTTAATAGTAATGGGATTACCGGACAATATTATGAATAAAATAAAAAAAGAATCACTAAAGACAACCACAGATTTATTTAAAGAGATTAGCCAGTATGAGTTCTTAGCAAGGAAGAGAGAAACAGAGAAACAAAAAACAACAAAATCAGATTATAAAGAACCAGGTCAGAGAACTCCGTGCTCTATATGCAATAGATTAAAAAAAGGAGTACGCTATCACCCAGAGAATAAATGTTACTACAAAGAAAATGATTATACAAAAAGAGTTCAAACAGTAAACAATGCTATTGATGCAGAATTAATTGAAGAAGAACAAAAAAACGAATAATGCCATTAATCGCAGTCAAACTACTAATTAATGATATAACAGAGGTGCTAGGAGTATATGATTCAGGTGCCAATATTTCATTAATTAATTCAAAATTATTAAAAATAAAAGAAAATAAAAATAATAATAATCAGATTAATTTAAAGACAATTAATGGTAATCAAAAAACTTGTGGTTTGACTAAATTAAAAATTAAAATATTTAACATAGAAAAATTAGTTTGTTGTCATATTATTGATAATGAAGATTTCAAATACGATTTTTTAATCGGATTAGATTTAATAAAAGAGTTTCATTTAACTCAAGATGAAAACCTTGAAATAAAACAAGGAAGAGAAAAAGATGATGTAAAGAAAATTGATAATAAAGATATTACATCAAATTTTGAGAAAATAGAAAAAGAGTGTTTTAAAAGAAGTTCAGTGAACTTTAACGAGCACATAGAAAATACAGAATATAATATTGACAAAAATTTATCAGAAGATGAAAAAAGAGAAATAAAACTTCTAATCGATAAAAATAAAAGTTTGTTTGCAAAAGATAAATATGATATAGGCACAGTAAAAGAATACGAAGCCAGAATTGACCTAACGGTAGAAAAATATTGCAGCAAAAGACCCTACAGATGTTCGATTGAAGATAGAAAAAAAATTGAAACACAGATATCAAGATTGCTAGAGAGAGGACTAATAGAAGAATCGTACAGTCCCTTTGCGGCTCCGGTAACACTAGCAGAAAAAACAGGCGAAGGTAAAACAAGAATGTGCATAGATTTCAGGGATTTAAATAAAATAATTGTTCCTCAAGCACAACCGTTTCCGATAATAGAAGATCTTATGGTAAAGACAAGAAATTGCAAATATTTCTCAAGTTTAGACATAAACTCTGCTTTTTGGTCTATACCATTACGAGTTGGGGATAAAAAAAAAACGGGATTTGTGACTCAAGAAGGACATTATCAATGGACAGTGATGCCATTCGGTCTAAAGACTTCTCCAGCTATCTTCCAAAGGATACTAAGTAATATTTTAAGGAAATACAAGCTGACAGAATTTGCAGTTAACTATATAGATGATATTTTGGTGTTTTCAAAATCCTTTAATGACCATAAGCAACATTTAGAGAAATTGTTTAATGCAATTAAAATAGAAGGGTTTAGACTAAAATTCGTAAAATGCCATTTTGCAGCAAGCTGGGCAAAATATCTTGGTCACATAACAGAAAATAATACAGTAAGACCATTAAAAGATAACCTAATAGCGATAAAGAATTTTCCAATACCAAAAACGCAAAAAAATGTAAGACAATTTTTGGGGAAAATAAATTTCTACAACGAATACATACCGAAGAGCGCAATTCTTCTGGATCCATTGCATAATTTATTAAGGAAAAACATAAAATTTATCTGGTCAGATAAATGTCAAGAAATATTTGATAAGGTAAAGGAAATGTTATGCTCGCAACCAATTCTGGAAATCTTTGATAATGAACTGCCAATAAAAATCTACACAGATGCAAGTCTACTAGGTGTTGGAGCAACACCTAAACAGATACAACAGAATGGTGAAGAAAAGCCTGTAGCTTACTTCTCAAAGAAATTAAATGAAGCTCAAAAGAAAAAAAAAGCTATCTATTTGGAATGTTTAGCCATAAAAGAAGCTTTGCGTTACTGGCAATACTGGTTGATCGGAAAACAGTTTTTGGTATTCACAGACCATAAACCTCTAGAGGATCTAAACATAAGATCAAGACCAGACGAAGAACTGGGAGATATGACGTACTATTTATCACAGTATGATTTCAAAATAAAATATGCACCTGGAAAAAGTAACGTAGAAGCTGATTGCCTTAGCAGAAACCCAGTAGTAGAAGCTAATGCGAATGAAGATGAACAACTTAAAGTTGTAAATTTAATAACATTAAATGAAATAATAATAGATCAAGAACAAAATGGCGATCTACAACAAAAAAAAAGAAAAATTAATATTAAGAAATAATGTATATTACAAGATAAATAGCAAAACAGAAAAAATAATAATATCGGAAGACTTTAGTAAGAAATTAATAAAACAGATCCATGAAGAGATGTGTCACATAGGCATTAAACAAACCCAAAGAAAAATTGGTACAACATATACAGCAAGGAATTTGACAACAAATATTAAAAAAATAATAAACAACTGCGAGATCTGTATAAAAAATAAGTCAAGAGGCGCAAAAAAGTATGGTTTAATGTCACATCTGGGACCGGCAACCAGACCTTTTGAAATAGTATCAATTGATACAATAGGGGGTTTTGGTGGATCTAGATCAACAAAGAAATACTTGCATCTTTTAGTGGATCACTTTACAAGGTATGCATTTACAGCAACATCAAAAACCCAAATGTCAAATGACTTTATAAAACTAATTAAAAATACTAATGAAACCGAAAAAATAGAAACACTCTTTTCGGATCAATATCCAGGAATAAATTCAAAAGAATTTAAGAAATTCTTAAAAGAAAACAATACAACTATGATATTTACGGCAGTAAACTCACCATTTTCAAACGGATTAAACGAAAGATTAAATCAAACATTAGTAAACAAAATAAGATGTAAAATAAATGAGAAAGAAAAAATATTAGCATGGACATCAATCGCACAGGAATGCGTAAAAAGGTACAATGAAACAGAGCATACAGTTACAGGATTTGTCCCCAAATACCTGTTGAATGGCACAGATGTATCGATATTACCAGATGAACTTAAACATAATAAATCAAAACAAGAGTGGATATCAGATAGATTGATAGCATTAAAAAATACAATTCGGTCACATAAATATAACAAACAACAATTTGATAAACATAGAAAGCCACATGTATTTGAAAAAGGAGATTTGGTCTACATAGAAAATGGAAACAAACTAAACAGAAAAAAATTAGATGAACTGAAAATAGGACCATTCCAAATACTGGAAAAAATATCTGATTCCATTTACAAAATAAACACAGGGCGTGGAAAATTAGAATCTAATTTTTTTCACATAACTAAACTATTACCAAAAGATGTAGAATATGAAGAAGATGAAAAGAAAAATTAAGAATCAATAGAAGATAGTATTATATATTGAAATATCTTAAAATTTTACTAAATACATAAAATTTTACCCAAAGGGGGGAGATGTAAAGAAATGCATTTCTTTAATTAATTACCCCAGCGCTCACTTGACCGCGGGTTGGTATGTTCGTATGCTAATTGTTGTTACTATAGATTTGCATTTGTATACATCATAATAAAAACTAGATATAATTTGATAACTCGAGAGGGAATAAATGTCATTGTAAGAATTGACATTATTGTCGTTTCTCTTTTCAGGTAATTAAATAATTAATTCCTTTATGTACTTCAATTAGTATTAAGATTATTCATGTAATTAATTTATAAAAATAAACTCTTTTCAGAGCAACACAAGTGTTTATTCAAAAACTGTCATTTATTTCCAAGATTCACATTATAAATATACAAACTTTTAATGTTTTACATAAAGTTTTGTAATTTTATTTCGTGAGCCTAATTTGAATTGAACAAAAATTTGGTTGACTCTGAGCTAAAATGTGTAGCTATTTGAATAAAAAAATTATGCTGTGATCGAAACAAAACCTTTTTCCAAATGTCAGAAATTCTTTTTATAAATAATGCTAGAAATGACTTTGAGAAATTTTGTTGTTACTTCCAAGATAGCAATATACATTGTTACTGAATCGTTAGAATAATTGAAATAAAATCATTTAAAGAATACTAACGAAATATAAAACAAAATTACTTACCTAAATATCAAATTACAACATCACACAGCACAGAAATAAAGACTTAATGCTAAATTAATTAAAAAATTAAGCTAAACTTAACTAAACTAATTTTTAAAACGTAACTAAACTAAAATTTATTCCTAAGTGGTAAAAAACTAAAAAAACTTGTAAGCAAACAAAATGAAATGTTAAATAAAAATAAGAATTAGCTAAACTAATTTTTACAAACTAATTAAAGTATCTTTTTAATATTTATTAAACTAGATATTTAAATTTGAGAAAATTTATTACGCACTTTGCAATTTTAATAGAAAAAAAATAAAATCAATTAGTATGGTTATGACATTTACTTTGTATTAACATTTGTTTACTTAAAATCTTGTCATTGCGCAAGCGTCAGAAGCGTTACATAGTTATTTCGAAAAAAAAAATGGTTGTTAAGTTAACGTCTATAGATGATAATTGTCACACCGCCTCCGTTGGTAAGAAACGTTTGTGAATCGCATTGGACGATAAGTACCGCTTTTGACGATAATTGTCACGAAAACGGTATATATGAATGTTTGTGAATCGCCCTACTATAGCGCTATTCACAAACATTCGTGATAATTATCACAAAAATGATACTTATTGTTTTTTGGCGCTTGCACCAGAGAATATATCGGTAAAACAGAACCGAAAGTCAATGCTAATTTTTATCACATGCCACCGAATGCCACTTCTGAATGTACAGGCAAACTTAATTAGTATAATCGACTATATAGATCTCTTTATTACCTTATATAATAAGGTTCTCACCTTGAATAATAGGGTTATTGTCTTGCATAAAAATTGTATTTATCCCATATGCATCACATTAGAAAACTTAAAATATTTAATTAACTTTGAAAACTTATTTATAAAATTCAATTATAATAATTAAGTTGTATGTAATTTTTAAAATTGAATTTTTTAGATTATTTTTCAAAGGTAATTAAAGATTATAAGTTTTGCAATGTCATACAATAGGATAAATACAATTTTCATACAGGCTCATATATTTTATACATTTTAGTTAATTTTGGTTGAAAAGTACATTTAAAAACATTTCTTTGTTTTATTGAAAAGATTTGAAGTGCAAAATTTTTTTTGTAAAATTGAACACATTAATTTTGTCTAATAAGTCTAAAAATAGAAAATTTAATTGGATAATATAATTAAGTATAAAATGTATTTTAAGAATCAACTTTTCATTTTATTTTGTGATGAACCTGAAAATAATAAATTGAAACAAAGAGATTCTTTTTAAATAATTTATTTCCGTATTATGGAATATACTTCGCGGTCGAAGAAAAAAATCGTGGAAACCAACCAAGAATAATTAAAATTTTGATTGAATGGTGTTTCTAGAGTATTTAAACAAAATATTCAAATTATAAGAAACATACAGAAAAGAAATAAATGATTATTCGTGGTTAGAAAACCACGTAAAAAAACCTCAATCTCCTTTAGATTAAAATAAAATGAAAATATTTGAAAAGTAAACGTGAACACAGCAAAAAGAATGAAAATATTAAAAATTGATATATAGAAAAGAAATATTGATATGAAAATATCAAGAATTTTGAAAATTAATTTTAAATATTTTCCTAAATATAAAAACAAAATACAGCAATAACAATAATTGACTTTAAAGCACTCACTGAAATTGAGCCACTATAACACTCATTGACACCACTAAAACACTCAAATTGAGAAGCATGAAGACCGACTCCAGGTGGATTTGATGATATTTAAAAACAAACAATAGGGATGTATCGCCCGTTGAATAGAATTGATCTTGGTCAAGATGCATGTTGATATATATCAACCTAAAAAATAATTTTGGTTAGTAAGAGACTCTAAAAATATAGTCTATATTTAAGCGAAAGATTATGTCCGCTATTTAATGTATAATCTTGTTACTTTCTCCAATATCAAATGCATATTGGTCAAGAAAATTGAAAGAAACAAGTTCACGATCTAGAAAATTTTCATCTTTAGAACTGATGGAATACATCTTTTAAAAAAGATTTAATAGATGTCCGAATATACAAATTTCGATTTGAATCAAACAATGAAATTTATTAACTTTAAAGTCTAACCAACAGCTTTTAAAAAAATTTGCGGTATCGTTGTTCATTATTCTTCAATATTCTTAGTAAAAAAGGCATTTGAAAATCAGAATAGTTAGAAACTTAAATCTATCTTCACACATTTAAACCGTAACGAATGGAAAAAACTTCAAATACAAAATAAAGTTTGTTCTTATAACAGCAAACAACTGTTTTTCACTTTAATTATGAAAAACAAGATTGTATTTGAATTTTTCTTCTCTCTTCCCGTTACGGTTAAAAATATACCATTTAAAGATTTCAAGACCTTGTGGTTTTTAAATTCCGATTACAAAAAATATGTTTGTTATTGTAGGTCTCGGATTTAAGGACTTTTCACAATAGAGCTGATTTGACAGGCGGCCAAAATACTATGTATTGTGTACAGAGATAAGTGATGCACTTTCTCATAAACAGAAAAATAACTTTGTTAGTCGGATTTGTGTCCTTAATTTATCTTAAAACCTGTAACTACTTCTATAATGATCGATAAAATTCTATCCTACAAATTCTGTGGAACCATTTTCGAAGAATGATAATCCACGACATTTAATACATTTCAATTAATTAAAGGAAGAATATTTTGAAAATGAAATACAATTTATTAACCACGAATTAAAGTTAGACATCCGAAAACATTTAACATTTAGGACAATTTGAGTTTGTAGCTCGATGTATCTGTAAGTATTCAATGATTATCAAAACTGAGGTAATGTAATTTGTTGGGGGTTGATAAAAAAAAAACAAAAGTTGGAAAAATAATGAATATTTATTATATTAAATATAATCTATCCTACATCTCTGCCATAATCAAACGATTTTGAACTGACACTGCCACATCATTAGGGCTGTTATATTACACCATCATCTTCGTCATTATCAATTGAATTGTACCCCGACGCTTATTTTGGAAGGAGGTCCGCTGCAGAGGAGGTCCGCTGCAGCTTCTGTGTAAGCCATTACTATAAAGATAAATAAATTTATATCAAAAAAACTTTAAATATCAAAACTTTTAATGCATTACACAAAATTTTGTAATTTATTTCGTGCTTCTAATTTGAATTGTAACAAAAATTTGGTTGACTCTGAGCTAAAATGTGTAGCTATTTGAATAAAAATTTTTATAAACAATGCTTGAAATAACTTTAAGAAATTGTTTTGTTAATTCTTAGATAACAATATACATTGTTACTGAAATAACAATATCTTTGCAACAATCAAAATAAAATCATTTTAAGAATATGAATAGAATATAACCGAATAAAATTACTTACCTAAAACCTAACTATCAAATGAGAACACCACACAGCACTGAAATAAATAAAGACCTAATGCTAAACTAATTAATTAAACTATCTTTTTAATATTAATTAAACTAAATATTTAAATTTGAGAAAATTTATTACGCACTTTGTAATTTTAATAGAAAAATAAAATTAAATAAATTAGTAAGGTTAAAACATTTATTTTGTATTCTAATTTGTTTACTTAAAATCTTGTCAGTGCGCAAGCGTCAGAATCGTTACATAGTTATCACGGAAAAACAATTGGTTGTTAACTTAACGACTATAGACGATAATTATCACACCGCCACCGTCGGTAAAAAAAATGGTCACATTTGACGATAAGTGCCGCTTTTGGCGATAATTATCACGAAAACGTTAGATATGAATGTTTGTAAATCGCCCTACTGCTGTGTATATATCATAGATATATAGGTAGAGTTCTATATGACGTTAAATAAAATTTATGGAGTAAAATAGCGCTTCAGGGTGAGTGACTGGGTACTAAATAAAACTATATAATAATAAAGCTACTAAGAATCCCACCGCTGCCACCAATTATGTCCTGTGCCCAAAAGGTCGTTACTGCCACCACAAAATCTTAATTTTTTTTAAGGATAAGATTTTGAAAATCTTTGAGGATGAAAACCAAGTTTCAATAAATTAAACACGGATGTAATTTTGATATTATGTATAATTAATATTTTATTCGATGCATATTTTATGATTTATCACTTGTATTGTTTGATTGAATTAAGTTGCACTTGAATCTCTAAGTTGTAATAATTACTGTATGATTCTGATCAATTACCGATGTCTTTAAATACAAAACTTTTAGATTAAAATCTTAAATATTGTGACGTAAAGATTAAAATATTAAATATTAATTTTGCTGACAAGTCAATATAATCAGAGCCACGCGCTATTACAAATTAGACCTCAATTCAATTATTATGATATTTAATATAAGGAAATTAACAATATAAATTTTGCTGACTAGCTTAATGAACTAATATTTGAAATTAGGTTATTATAAAAATGTTATTACTTAATAATGATATGAATGATTGAGTGTGATAGAGCCACGTTTTTAAGGATAACGCCGTCCAGGGCCTAACAATATCTCAAATATATCTCTGTTTCCATTCAAATTTCACGCCAATTTCAATGAATGGTATCTTCTATCTATATGTTATAAATGTCTATGATATATATATATATATTTAACTGAGGTCCAAAATGAGTTTAGTAACGAATAAATTTATGAATTAATAAAGGAGAAATAATTCTTTGTAATCGTTATTACTTGAGTGTTTTATTTGTATACCTTAAACTAACAGCAACGTATTATCTCATATCTGTTATAAATTTACGTAGTAACGTAGAAACGAAATATCGAAACAAACAAACAAACAAAAACAAATTTATTTTATTTTGTAAAAATAGCCAGGGTTTTCTGTGCTCACACAATAAAGCACGCTATATTGCCAGATATACATATCATGTAATTAATGTACAATTACGAAATGGAAAGTGATTGATATTGAATGAGATGACTTACTCTATAGTTGGAAAATATTGGAGAATATTTTGTGGCTCAGCGTGTACACACTGTAGAATGAAAACTGAAATGAAATATGAAACATTTACATCGTGGGTGCATCGCAATACACTGTCGTATTTATAGATCGAAAATATCAACTAAAAATGCGGTAAGATGTAAGTAAGCCTTAAAGTGGAACAAAAATTATATCCTTATCTAACTTACTAGTGATAAATACGTAAGAAAATACCTCAGATTTTAAAATAATTAGCCCGTCTGGTTTTTCAACGTGATAGTTATGATAAAACTAGTAGTTTTTAAGAAAACATACTCTGGAAAAAATCGGAGTGTGTTGCTTAAACACCATCGATAAGTTACGAAAAACAGGTTTTTTGTAAATAAGAAAAGGGAAAATGATTTTGGTAAAAAAACAAAAAATAGAGCGTTCAGGAGCTACAAAAAACGAAAAAAAATTAGACTAGCTTAAGTTAAATCCGATCGAAACTTTCCGAGAGAACACGGTTTTATGACCAAGAATATCGTGTTTTTCGCCTATTAATTTCTCAGTTTGTATGAATCGCAGGAAATCCGTTCTGATCTCAAATTGTTTCAATCCCTTTCAATCTCCTACAGCCCTTTTTCGCATTAAAAAGTAGCCTATGTGAATATCCAGGTTATTAATTATCTGTGTTCTAAATTCCATCCGAATCCGTTCGAAAGCTTTTGCGTGAGAGACAGTAACAAACATCCACCTATCCATCCATCCAAACTTTCTATTATGGAAAATAAAAAAATATTGGAACAAAATATTCCAAATATTTGAATATAAGATTCTCTCAATTCGTTTCAATTATTTAAAAATGAAATATTACTCGATTTTCTTTGCGTTTTTACGATTCCACCGTGCGTCTTCAAGATTCATAACTATGTAGAGGTTCTTGGGAAACTTTTAAAGAAGATAATTTTTTTTTTAAATTGGCGTAGGATGTTTCGTTAGCGATCGCGCACGGTTTTTTGGAAACTCTTATTTTCGGATTTTCGCAAATTTTGTGGAAACATTATATTATTTTGCGAAGAAAAAGATACCATTAAAAGCAACAATTTGAGACCAGAACGGATTTCCTACTGTTCATACAAACCGAGAAATTAATAGGCGAAAAACACGATATTTTTGGTCATAAAATCGTGTTTCGATCGGATTTAACTTTAGCTAGGCTCATTTTTTTTCATTTTTTATAGCTATTGAACGCTTTATTTTCTTTTTTTTATCAAAATCGTTTTCCTGGTTTTCATTTGCAAAAAAACGGTTTTTCGTAACTTTTCGATGGTTTTTAAACAACTTGCTGCACTACGATTTTTTTCAAAGTATGTTTTCCTAAAAATTACTATTTTTATCATAATTATCCCGTTGAAAAAGCGGACAGGATAATTATTTTAAATTTAAAGCTCATTTGATTGCAGTATACGAACTGGAGTAATATATTCAAAGAAAAGATTGAATCTCATAATATCCCTGGGTAGAAAAGTCAATGCAAATATTTTATTGTAATTATAAAGATCTTTCAAATAATACCTCGTACCAAAGCGTGAGAATAAATTTGTATCCCACAATCATAAAATGTGAAACTTGAGATTCCGTAGTCTTTAGTATGTGTTTACGATCCGCTAAAAATTTGAATTTGTTGACGTTTGAATTAGTTGATTGGTGCGTCGGAGATGGTTTAACATCTTGTTGATAATATTCCGAGAAGCAGTTGTTGATTAGAAATACTTTCTATAAAATTTATTTATTTTCCCTTGTACCTATATAAATGATGAAGTTGCTTGTATGCTTGAAAAACTTCTCAATTTTAGCTGCAGTTGAGATTAAACGGAATTTTTTCGGACCGATAAAAGACTTCGAAACCGGTAACCTGCCTAGTTTGGAAGCGAACCGAATAAGCAGCCTCCGCTTTAAGGGTAGGATTCGTCAGAATGCTAAATATAACATAATAGTTTGTAGGGTTTTTATTCTACGAAATAATTATTTTTATTTAATTACAAATTATTTATTTATTCTTCGCATTTTATAAATTATAACACAAATCCATCCTACAAAACTATATTCATTCTATTCGATACACTTATCTATTACAGTCAACCACTCAACATGAACGACGCCATTTCTTCCCTGTATTCATGTCGTTGTCCTGAATTACTAAACTTATACCAACTTCACTCAATTATCACTAGTAACCAAATGTTCCTACACTACTCCCCCTTCAGTAGCCATGTCGTAAAAACTGGACGTATTTGGCTGGGAAGTGAACTTTCCGACCTGCGCGTGTAATTTG
This sequence comes from Chrysoperla carnea, assembly GCF_905475395.1. Classification (NCBI taxonomy): domain Eukaryota; kingdom Metazoa; phylum Arthropoda; class Insecta; order Neuroptera; family Chrysopidae; genus Chrysoperla; species Chrysoperla carnea. Next base: position 1,014,292 of record NC_058342.1, on the reverse strand, counting down.
TTCTTTGTGTTGTGGTACATTTGAGTTTGATGTAGCTGTTTGAGTTGAAGATGATGTAGCGGTAGGTGCTGGTGATGAACATTCTGATTCGTCGGTTAGTATGTATGCTGGTTTAAGTCTATCTATTGACACATTTGTGTTTTTTCCATTAATTGCCAGTCCTTCATATGGCCGTTCCAAAGAAATTCGCACTTTGTCGACTATGACGAATACATGGGAGCACGTTTTAAGTCCTTATGAATAAAGACTTTGGGGTTATTCGATGTTTTTTGCGATGATTTTTGGGGCGTTAAATTATTGAAAACAGATCTCAATTGACCAACTAATGTGGGCAAATCGGGGTTTGTTTTATTAAATGGTTGTTCGAAAAAATCACCAGGAATTCTTAAGGTGGTTCCGTAAACCAATTCTGCAATTGAAGCATTTGCCTCTTCATGCAATGAATTTCGTAATCCTAACAATATTGTTGAAAGTACGTTAGTCCATGATTAAATATCATGTGCCATAATTGCAGCTTTTAACGTACGATGGAAGCGTTCAATTTTTCCGTTGCTTTGTGGATGATATGCTACAGTTTGAATTAGGTTTGAACCACAAAGTTTAGCTAGTGCTCTGAATAATTCTGATCTGAATTGTTTTCCTTGGTCAGTCACTATTTGACGGGGACATCCGAATCGAGAAATCCAGGCATCGAAAAAATTTTGAGCGACCGTTTCGGCGCATTGTTCTTTGAGAGGTATTGCTTCCATCCATTTTGTGCAATTTTTAACATCTTTTTTAATATTTGGCCAAATAACTTTGGATACTAACAACCGAATAGTTGTTCGTATACTTGGATGTGCCATTGTGTGATAATGTTTAAAAATATTGTATCTAAATTTTTTAGGTATGTAAGGACGAATATTTTTAGAAACTTCACACCATAATGGTTTTCCACCCTGAGTGCAACACTGTTTGAATTGTAACGTCGGAGTGGGATTGTCTCTTAAATCTTTTAGGTCCGTATCAAATGTTTGTTCTGTAGCGATAGCTTCATAGTCTATCTGAGTTATTTCTTCTATATGCGAAAGTTGATCAGCGACAATATTCTCCTTCCCTGATATGTGACGTATATCAGTTGTGTATTGGGGTATATATTGTAGATGACGACGTTGTGTCGCAGAAGCTTTTTCGTTATTTTACTTGAATGCAAAAGTTAACGGAGCGTGGTCTGTATAAATGGGAAGTTTTCAACCTTCGAGAAAATGTTTAAAATTTTTTACAGCCATATACATACTTAATAGTTCGCGATCATACGTAGAATACTTTTTTTGAGCATCGTTAAATTTTTTTGAGAAAAAACTGATAGGTTTCAGTCCATCTTTTTCGTGTTGTTGAAGTACTGCATCGGCAGCAAAATTAGATGCATCAACGTACAATGAGATGTGGCGATTGGCGCTAGGACACGTAAGAAGTGTAGTAGCTGCGAGAGCTTGTTTGCACTTTTCAAATTGATTAGAGGTTTCCTCCGTCCATGGTACCAAACGCTTATCGTTCTTTTTAGAATCTTTTAGATAATCATTGAGTAAAGCTTGATTTTTAGCAGCATGTGGAATATGTCTCCTATAAAAATTTATTATGCCGAGAAATTGACGTAATTCTTTGACAGTATTAGGGCGTTTCATTTCTAAAATAACCTTAACTCGCTCGGGATCGGGTCTGATACCTTCAGGTGTTATAAGATAGCCTAAATATACTAGTTTATTAACACCGAAAACCGATTTATTTACGTTTATTCGTAAGCCAAACGAGTTTAGCCTGTCAAAAACTTGAATGAGATGATTTATGTGTTCGTCATACGATTTTGAAGCGATAAGTATGTCGTCTAGGTATGCGAAACAAAATTCTAAGCCTTGCAAGACTTCGTTGATGAAGCGTTGAAAGGAGCTTGGCGCATTGCGTAAACCAAATGGCATAACGTTAAATTCGTATAAACCGAATGGTGTGATCACTGCGATTTTATGGCGATCTTCTTCAGCGACGGGAATTTGATAAAAAGCTTTATGTAAGTCTATTTTCGAATATATAGTGGTATGCTCTAATATTTGGTTCGCATCGTCGATACGCGGAATGGGATATCGATCGGAGAGTGTCCTATCATTCAGACGTCGATAGTCTCCACATACTCTCCATTGTCCATTTTTTTGTTTAACAATATGAATAGGGCTTGCCCATTGCGTTTTTGAGGGTCGAATCATATTCTGATTTAAAAGAAATTGAAATTCTTTTTTTGCAATTTGTAGCAACTGTGGGTTTAACCTACGTGATTTGCTAAATATTGGGGGTCCGCTACTTGTATTCAAATAATGTTGCACGTTATGTTTTACTTTTGACGGCGTGAAATTAGTTATTGTTAGATTAGGGTACTGTTTTAAGATATCCGAAAATTTGTTTTCAGCTATTAATGAGCTTAAGGCTTCCTCTTCCCGTGATATTTTATCGATAGCGGCTGAAACCGTTAGTTTAGTTTTCGCATCTATTAATTTTTTATTTTTTAGGTCGATAAGTAAATCGAATCTTCTAAGGAAATCCGCACCGAGAATTCCTTTAGATGTTTTTGCAAATGTTGGAATTTCAGTACCGTTAGCAGCGTATAATTTGAAATTTGTGGATTCGCCACGTTTAGAACCGACAGGTATGACGGAAACGTCAGCACCACTGTCTACTAAAAATTTAATACCTGACCGGCGATCTTTCATAAAAAGTCTGTGTTGACGACCTGGTACAGTATCTGAGGCATCACAACCGGTCGTTAAGTTGTCTGCCTGTTGAAGTTTTCCGGCTTGTTTTTCCATTGACATTTTGCTGTGCATTTTTCTGGTTTGCATTTATTTCCAAAACGATAGTGATAATAGCAGTATTTTCCTTCGGGGTTATAACGTGTTCGACTTCGTGAACGGGATCTAGATCGATTTTGATTTCCACTTTTTTTACGTACTGTTTCAAGAGCAGCAATACGTTCACATAATTCTTGCATTGTAGAAACTAAAGATTTGTCATCATTGGTGGATGAAATTTTACTAACATGCGGTGAATTCATTTCATATACTCCATCACCTACTTCGGCTAGTTTATCCAAATCACCATCTACGATTGAAATGACACTTCGAACATGTGAAGGTAGTTTGTCTAACCATAATGTTTTTAGAACTTTTTCTGAAACATCTGTCCCAGAGAGATTTTTCATTTTACGTAATAATTGACTTGGTTTAAGGTCTCCAAGTTCAACATCACTAATTAGTTTTTTTATCTGTCGATCAGAACTTTGTTTGTAAATAGATAGTAATTTATTTTTGGCTAATGTATATTTGTTTGGTTCTTCAGCAGCAACTATGTCATATATATTTTCCACGATTTTTAATTCTAGTTGTGCCAATAAATGATGAAATTTAGTTTCTTCAGTAGTAATTCCTGAGAGAGTAAATTGGGATTCAACCTAACAAAACCATATTTCTGGTTTGTCTGCCCAAAACGGTGGCATTTTAACACTGACTCGTTCTAGATTAGGATCATTGTTTGTGCTTGTTCCGGCAATTGGAATACCGTCTGGCATTTTGAAATTTAGTATATTCACTAAATATATAAAATACGTTATATGTCGGTTATACGACAATACAATTTTAAGTATTATATACAGTATTTAAAACAATTGTATGTTTATCGATTATTTAATATTTATTCACTTGTATAATTGTGGTTTATTATAAATTTTTATAGTTATGGTTTGTTATAAACTTGTATGTCCTTGGTTTTGTTTTTAAAAAAACAACAACACGTGTATGTTAATTGTTTATGCACTTTTTGGCTATGTGAAATAATTTGTTTTTTATTCAAAATTATTTTTCAAAATTTATGTTTAACAACGTTTTGTTTGTTTTTATTTTTATATCTACAATTTATTTTAAAAGTTTTAATTATATTTTAGTATCGAAAATGTTTTTGTAGTACTCACGTAGAAAACGCGGTTTTTTTTTAGAGGGGTCACCAATTTGTAGGGTTTTTATTGTACGAAATAATTATTTTTATTTAATTACAAATTATTTATTTATTCTTCTCATTTTATAAATTATAACACAAATCCATCCTACAAAACTATATTCATTCTATTCGATACACTAATCTATTACAGTCAACCACTCAACATGAACGGCGCCATTTCTTCCCTGTATTCATGTCGTTGTCCTGAATTACTAAACTTATACCAACTTCACTCAATTATCACTAGTAACCAAATGTCCCTACAAGTTAATTGCAGAACTAACTATTTGGGCATTTTTCAAAAAGAATAAAAAAATTAATTACATTTCTAGTAGTTTATTTAAATTTTCTTAAGGTATTTCGGATCCTAATTTTTTCAAACTTAACATCCCTTTTTTTTTATATCAAAAGAAAGAGGGCAATTTTACGCAAAATTTTTTATTAACTAAATTTTTTTTACTACACACTTTCCAAGATGTTTAATATTAAACAAGCAAACAAATGCATACGAGTGTTGTGAAAAGGACAGCAAATGTATAGGATTTCATAGAATCCTCGATATTAATAATCTTGATCAAACTGTCTATTAATCATTTTACGAAGCTACAACACGATTGTAACTCTTATGTTTTTCATTTTTGTGAGTTGAAAGACAGTAGCAAAATGTGGTAACAGCGCATTGAAGTACCGCTCATTTCAAACACGATAATTTTTTGGTAGATGAGAAATTCATAATAAGATACATTTGCGTTGGAAGTTAATTTTATACTAAGTTGTTTAAAACTGATTCTAAATTATCAGCGCTAAATTCTTGGTCAAATAAATAATGAATTTCGGATTAAATAAGCAGAAACACAAAAAAATTGATATCTCGGGTTCTAGTGGCCCTATGGAGACGAGTCTGGACTCTTTCAAGCTTTTCCGAAGTGCATTAAAGTACACAAAAATTCAAATTTCGTTTCAATCCGATAGGGGCGCTGTAATTAAGTTTTGCTCAAAATGCCAAAATTGTTAATTTTGCAATTACTGCCAGGTAAGTTAATAAAAGATTTGATTTTGAAAATACGATCAAAGATTTGTTTGTGTATGTATAAAACTTTTGTCATAAAAATTTAACTGATTTGGTCGATATCGCGTCGTTTACAAAACCAATCAAAGAATTGAATTTAAAAGGCGTTTCTTATATACTTATTTCTTAATTGTCATTCAATTAATTTTCAAAAATTGTCTTAAATAAGCCAGAAAGTGTTGTTTAGAGGATGTTATTTACCATCAATTATTATTTACATATATTTTTAATTTTCTCACAATGAATACGGTTTTTGAGACAATTTTTTTATACTTCTTATTTCATTTGCCATTCTACATAAAAAAAAAGTGAAAACAAACAATTGACTGAGTTAACGGTTGAATACCCTATATAAAAAATGTTGAATATAAGTGCTTGCATTGTTTTTTTTATAAATTAGAAAAATTTTAAAAACCAACACAATTGTGGCGGCCGATTTGTTTTCGAATATTTCGCAATTATTTTCAAGAATTGTTTCCATTTTACAAAAATGTTTCACAAAACCACTAGATGAAGCTACCTGCAAATTGCCAACAATCTTGTATAGTTTTGGAGTAAATGGACACCAAAGTTTTGATCTAATTTGTGCCCTCATGGATAAACAGTGATGTTTACAAGAATATGTTTCAAATAAAAGTTATTAATTTTTTTTATAAGAAACATTTTTCATATTTAAACTTTTGTTCTATCTCTATTGTTTACAAGATGGGCCCAAGACTCAATTGAGTTATCATGTTGACAGGCAGACAACTTGAAATGGTATAATTGGGTGATTTTATGAACACCTTTCACTTGATTTGGATAGAGACAACATTTTTGTTGTTGATTTAAAATTATTTAGCCAGGGCTATTAAGCCATTACAAATTTTATACCAAAACTCGAAAATTGTATAAAAACAATTTATTCTGGAAAAAGCGTGTTCAAAAAATTATTGGAGATGGAATTCGCTTTTGTGGCTTATGAAAAATTCAGTTTCAGCAGTATTTAGGCCAATTTTTGAAAATTAATTAAAGGACAATTAAGAAATAAGTATATGAGAAATGTCTTTCAAATTCAATTCTTTGATTGTTTTTATATTTCAATCCCGTCCAATGTTTTGTTTTCAACATATGAGTGTTTTGTAAACGACGCGATATCGACCAATTCAGTTAAATTTTAATGACAAAAATCTTATACATACACACACACACAAATCTTTGATTGTATTTTAACGATTTTTGTGAAAAATACGAAAATTTTGCAGAAAATGGCCAAAATTTGTATGTTCCGTTCACTTTGCAGATGTAAACTTTTGTTTATTAAATTCTAATCATCAAACACTTTATTATTCCACAAGAATACTGCTTTGTTTGTAGTTTTTGGGAGGTGTAACACCAAAATGGTTTAGTAATTATTTCAGTCATCAGATTAAAATTATAATTTAGTATTTCATTTTTTTATTCATGAAAATGTACAACCTCAGAAAATGTTTTTTTAACGCAAATATCTCATTAACGATTTTTTTAAATGAAGTATTTCATTCGAACATTTACATACAAAATAATATAAACAAAACGATTCATTAGAAGTCTGATTCTGGGCTTTTTTGGGATATAATTCATAGATTGTGCATTTTATAAACACTTTTTCAAGGATTTTTTAAAAAAATTTTAGCCAAAATTTTAGAAAATTTTCTATGAATTTAAAAAAATATTATTCCTTCTTGTTTTGAATTAAATTTCATTATTTTTGATAATTAGTCTTGGAATAAAAATAACTAAATTTTACCAACTTCTTTAATGCTTTAGAGAAGATGTTTGTCTTGGTAGACAGCACACTCAGGTGAGTGTGCTGTCTTCATTTTAAGAAAGTAATTTTTCAAATATTTTCTAACATAAATTATTTTTACTTACATATGCAAATACAAATATGATACATCTTTTTTTGTCTTTTTAACAAATATGGTTTACATATGTTTTACTCGTGGCGATGACCTCATATCGTTAAAATGCCATGACTGGACCTTCAATACCAAACAGGAAACTATTTTATCTTACGGTTTCAGAGAAAAGCACCGGAAACTTCAGGACACTAAATTGCGTAGTTTAATTTCCAGAGAAGCTATCAAGGATAGAAGTTCACAAATTTGTGCATAGTTTCAAATAATTTAGTTATTGCTCCTGATATCATATGAACCCCGTTTGATAATTTTAAGGTGCTAAACAAAAACTTTTAAAATGCGTTTTGTGGAAATGTTTTTTGGAATTAACATCATGCTTCGAAACTTTAAGGATATAAATTCAGGATCCCAAAACATTTAGCAAATATCAGAAAAAAGATTTCCATTTCATTTGAGGTATTCTCGGGAAATCTAAATTAGCATCCACCGGAAAAAATGACTTTATATGTTCCCGTTCGAAAGACATTTCTCAATCAAGACCTAAGATCAAGAGTTAGTCAAGAAAAATGGACGAATTAAAAAAAAGTTTTTTTTGTTTGGCAGCTGTCAATGCCATTTTTTTTTATTCAAATAGAGCTGCTATTTAAGGTTTTTTCGGTCATTTTGATTAAATAAATATCTTGTAATTTTTTCGTACAGCTCACAGTTTCCGACATATTAACAATTTAATGTATGGAAAAACTTCAAATAGGTCATTATCAGAACTGAACGACAATGCCAAAAATTAAATTTTTCTCCTTTATTCTAAATCTTTGATGTTTAATTATTAAAAAGATGCTCTTCTTATACAACAGGACAAGAGACAGAAATGATACAACTTACAATAATACGTGTACTTTAATTTAGAATTTCATACTTACATCACACATGTTAGATAAACGCAAGAGTTTCAACGAGATTTTGTCCATGGAGCTATAATAACCCAATGATCAAATCCTAAGCCTGAAGTATGCTATCGTAAAAAATTTGGTCGGCCAGAAGAAAAATTCTAAGATAGCGTTTTTTGAATTTTTCCAGCTGGTGCAGAATATAACCTAAAAAAATCGAAAAAATTACGGTTTTTGCATTTATAAAAAAAAACCAAAGCAATGTACAAAACAAAAGATAAATGAGACAGTAGAGAATAAAAAAATCTATCTAATGACATAGTCTGGATATACATTGGTTATTCCCCCCGAAAATCGCGAAATTTTATCGAAAATTTGTGTTTTTTAGGTTTCGCTGTGAACGGTTTAATTTTTATTGTGATTATTTGTAATTAACACAAAGAGTTACTTACCTCTGCCGAGTAGAAAACGAGCATTTTTGAAAATTAAAAAAAAAAATTGCGCCTTTTATTGCGTTTTGAAAAAAGATATTTTTATAAATCTGCTATTGTCTGGTCTGGGATTGGGGTGGCCCAAAGAACCGATCCGGGTATTAAATTCTTCGTAATAGATTGTATTGATTGATTGTTGTCTATTCAAATTTTCAATTCCACGAAATTTATTCCTAAATAATAACGAAATATCGTTTCTCAAATTCAAATCCATCCATATTGAACATACTCCAAAATCGACAACTACCCTATATTTCCTTTCGATCGGTGCGCCCGGACTTAAATTAGGATTTGGCTTCTTTAGAATAACTAATAATGGCGCGTTCCACGACGAAGTACTAGGTTTAATAATTTTTTGTTCTAACATATTTTCTATTTGAGAATTAATTACGTCGTATTGACTTTGCGGAAGCCTACATGGCCTTGTAGTAATAATCTTATCATCAAATGTGTTTATTTTATGTGTAACAAGAGATGTACTAGTCAGCATATCTCCTTCAAGAAAAAAAAATATCATTATATTTTTTACAAATTTCAATTATAGATTCTTTTTCTTCCAAGTTTAAATGATCGAGTCGAAGGTACAAACAAACAATTTAGCCTTCTGAATTCTGCTAATATTATAACATTCTTCTTTACTTGGAACACTAGAAGCCTCTAATGTTACCTCTGGTATTTTATTTTTATATTATCGTTTGATATATTAAGAACATTTACTAAACACGAATTATTACTTGCAATTTCCTAACCGAATTCCCGAAATTAATTATTCTGAGTTTAATGTACCATCACCATCAGAGTTGGTGATTGCACGGATAATTTGTTCACTTCTAGCAGGAATTGTTATAAACGAAGAATTTTCTGCTTTTATATTCGAAGTCGTGAACAAATTGAAATTACCTAATCTCGTTTCAACGAAGTTATTTTTGTAATCTATTTTGCTTGTAATTTTTGCACAATATCTAATCTTAAAATACCATCGGCTTCTAAGGGGAACGAATTTTCAACACGAAAGATAAAATTATTACTGCGATCAACGACTTCAAAAGATCCTAATGTATAAACTATTTGATCTGTAATGCCTTTTAAGGGAATTTTTGCGGACGTGTAATAATTTCATTATCATTTACACAACCAATTTTGACTAAACTAACATTGGATCACTGAACGGATGCTAGCAGACAATTTTAGCAGACAAATTTATACTCTTCTCAAGAATATACGAAACTACCTGTACATCATTAAAAATTTGAAAAACTCAAATATAATTGAAAATAATAATTTGTATAAAGTTTATACTAAAATAATAAAAATTTTAAAAAGGTTCAAGTCTCGAAAGTGGTGAAAATGTCATTTATGGGGGCTCTTAATAAAGAAAACTGAAGGTAGCAGACGTTTTTAAAAATTCGTTTTGTTCCGTAATTTATGTCGGTTAGAGTACATAAATTACGAACAAACAGATTACATAAAATAATAGAACTACTTTCTTATGCGCAATGATTGATGCGCGAATTAATTTACTAAGCTACTGGGTGAAGTATGAGGATAATGGCCTCTTCGGCTTGGGCAATCGAACAGCGAGCATCGACAATGTAAAAACAGTAATGGATCCCATTCTTTAAATACAATTTTAAATTATTAGTATGCAGCATACTTAAAATAATATGTAAAAACAGTGAATTTTTATTAAATTATCTGGTATGTATTAATTTATTACAATTATTGGATTTTTGGAGATAGTTTGAAAGGTTTTTGGTTTCAATATATTATGCATCCATTTAAACTTTGATATAAGTTATTTAAGTATTCTAGGTTAAAATGACTTAGAAGTTTTTAATCTTTATTTGTAAAACACCTTAGATTTTGTGTATTTATTAAATACTTACTTATATTTTTGTTATTCAGTAAACACTTAATGTGTTAAATTTAGGATACTGTACCAATTTTGTAATTAATTATGATTTACATAAAATATCTTTCAAGTTTATATTATCTTTGATATTGTTAACACTTTCCTTTTTGGACATTTTGTTTTGTAGATCTGAAATTCAAATCCATGCGGTAACTTTTGGGCAGTAAAGTATGAAACCTTTACTGCTACCACTAAACATACCTTCCACTGCTGCTCTATTTTTTTTTTCTTTTCTTTCTTTTTGTTTTTGCTTCATTTGGCAGCGAGCCAAATGGATGGATGTTTGGTGTTTTATAACCGAAATTTACCGTAACCTGTGGATATACACATTTCTTCGGTTATCAAACTAGATAATTTATTTTCGTTTTGGTCTACACTAAATTTATCTTTCAATTCTATCTCAAACCCTTAATATGATATCTTATTCTCATTACTTATTATATTTAATTTTTGTTTTCCCTTTCTTACTTTAAAACTGAGATTTTGCCCGTTTAAAGCACCTTTTGTGCACTAATATTCTAATGGACAACTTGATGTTGTAATATTAAGAATTTTTTTTGAAAATACCTCGTGTATTTTCTTTCACTCTTTAAGTTTTTACCTTAAAGTTGAGATTTTTTCTCATTTTAAAGCACCTTTTGTGCACTAATATTCTAATGGACAACTTGTTGTTGTAATATTAAGAATTTTTTTTTTGAAAATACCTCGTGTATTTTCTTTCACTCTTTAAGTTTTAACCTTAAAGTTGAGATTTTTTTCTCATTTTAAAGCACCTTTTGTGCACTAATATTCTAATGGACAACTTGATGTTGTAATATTAAGAATTTTTTTTTTGAAAATACCTCGTGTATTTTCTTTCACTCTTTAAGTTTTTACCTTAAACTTGAGATTTTTTCTCATTTAAAGCACCCTTTGTGCATTAATGGATAACTTGATGTTATACTATTAAAAATTTTTTTTTTTGAAAATACCTAGTGTATTTTCTTTCTCTCTTTAGGTTTTTCTTGAACATTTTATGTACAGTTTTTTCTTATAGGTTGTATATTAATTACATCTGTAAAATTCATTAATCTGATATTGTTACCATGGATTCATCGATCACTGAACTTCAATCCGATGGACCAGCAATACCTGTCCCAGGCACTAGTCCACGTATACGGCAACGTACGCCACTATCTACATTTAGAAGAGCAAGAAGGCGAATTGATGATTTGGTGAGTCCTCCTTTAAGACAAACTTCATTATTTTTACAAGAAACCACAAACTTGTTACGGAATTTATCCTTGGCCGTTAACCAACAACAGAACTCTGTTGCTGAATTGACTAGAAATGCGCAAATGCAGCTGAATAACAGTAGTAACAATAATAATGAATCTGTTCGACCCCATGATGTCATTAAGGAAATTTCTGTCTTGGATGTATTGAATTTTGAGTCGATTTTGAACTTCGTAATTGAAGTTGATGAAGTAGTTTCACTTCGCATTATTAAAGAGTCTATTTTGATAAGGTCATTAGTTGCGAAAGTTAATGTGCACTCACGACATAAATGGTCTGAGTTTATTGTACAGAATTTACCTTGGAATATTATCAGAAATAATCTAATAGCTTGTATCCCTTATCCAGAAATTCAAATTTTGGTAGACCGTTTTGTGAGACGAACTCAGAGATTCAATGAAAAATTTTACAGTTTTTGCCTTTCTATTCGTAAATATGCTATAGTAATTTGTCCGTTATTTCCGCAAGAAGAAATAATTAGTATTATATTTTCTCATGTAAATTCACAGACATATGATTTAATTAAAACTATGGATATGCCACGTAATTTCGAAAATTTAGATTCTTTTGCTTTGAAAATCGAACAAATACAAAACCGTGTTGCTTCCTATTCGACTGTTTTGCCAAGTACTAGTTTTCTATCACCTACAAATAGTTATGGTACAAATGCTTCAACTAGTAGCCATAGAAATACTATTGCACAAGCTTCAAATTTTTCAAATAGTACATCAATTTCTAGTTTAAATCGTTCTCGTAGTAATTTCACTAACTGTGCGTATTGCAAAGCGCCTGATCATCATATTTCAGATTGCCCTACAAGGCCTCAAAGGCGACAAACTTCTGTAGCAACTACTGAAATTGTTTCTCAACCGTTACCAAATAATAGTTCGAGTAATTCAAAAAACTAAATTCTAACTCCCCTAACTTTTCTATACACTTACCCTTGGTTTATCTTAATTTTTCTTGTACATCTTTATTATCTCTTTTGGATTCGGGCAGCACATGTAATATTATTTCACGACAAGCAGTCAATTCTTTACTCAAAACTATAAAAATTAATTTCGAAACTGTTTCATATACGGCAACGTTACCGGGTTCTAACTTTATGCAATTTAAGCAAGCGTGTAAACTATCCTTTAAGTTGGGCTATTTTTCTTGGAAATCTACCTTTTTAATTGCGGATAAGATCCCTTTTCCTGTTATTATAGGATCTGAAACTCTTACTCACACGGGTATTTTAATTAATTTTGCGACCTCAAGAATCAAATTTCAGTTTGATTCAGATTTCGAAGTTCCATTTGTATCTTATAAAAGTGATTCAAAAGTATGTAATCTAATTTCAGAGGTACAAGCGGTGTTATCACAACCTCAAACTGAACGCTTGAATAAGGTTTTATCTATGTTTTCATCCGTTTTATCTAATAAACCGGGTTTAGCTCGCAATTTTGAATATAAATTAATTTTAAAAGATAGCGAACCTTTACGAAAATCTCCGTACTATTTACCTAAAGATAAAATGCAACTTTTGGAGGCGCATATTCAAGAATAAGTAGATTGGAAAATTCTTTCTCCGTGTATTTCTCCTTGGGGAACGCCAGTATTTTTCGTTCCAAAACAAAGTGGTGTTCGTGTATGTGCCGATTATAGGTTCGTTAACCCTAAAATACAGTTTGATCCGCTTACGGGAGTGAAAATGAACTCGATTTTTGATTCCTTGTGTTCGTCTAAGTACTATTCCAGTTTGGACATGAGTAGCAGCTTTTATCAAATTCCCTTAGCTCCTGAGTCTCGCGATATTACTGCGATTGTAACCCCCTTTGGCCAGTATCGTTTTAATGTGGTCCCTTTTGGTATGGTAAATTCCTCTCAAGCTCTTAATAGGTATTTATTACGTGAATTTTCTGACTTTCGGAAAGAAGGTTTTTTCCTACAGTATTATGATGATTTGATTATTTACTCAGATAACTTGGATGAGCATATTTCTCAGCTGTCAAGAGTGTTTAAATGTTTCCAGGAACTAAATTTAACAATTAATCCTAAAAAACTTCGTTTATGTATGACACGCTTAAGACTTTTAGGACATGTTGTCAGTAATATGGGAAAATTACCTGATCCAGAAAAATGTGCAGCGATAAATACCTTTTCCGAGAAATCTTAAGGAGGTACAAAAGTTCGTGGGTATGTGTGCTTTTTATGCTAAGTTTATTCCAAACTTTAGCTCAATTGTTAATCCCTTTAATTGTCTCAAAAAGAAAAACGCTAAGTTCAAAATCGATCAAAGTCATCATACAGCCTTTCAACAACTTAAAAAAGCTTTAATATCTCCCCCTTTATTACGTTTCCCAGATTTTAATTTACGTTTTATTGTTACTACTGATGCTTCTTCTTTCGGTATTTCGGCAACCTTGTCACAAGATTTTGTGGACGGCAGACATCCTATTGAATATTTTTCCAAAAAATTACAAGGAGCGGAAATTCGCTACAGTGCGCACGAATTGGAATTACTCGCTGTGGTCAAGGCCCTAGCGCATTTTAAAGATTACCTTTTGGACAGGGAATTTTCGTTAGAAACTGATTGTTCAGCTTTAGTTTGGCTCTTTAAAACACCACAAACTTTTAATAAACTCAGTAGATGGATTTTACATTTGAGTAGGTTTAAATTTTCTATAGTACACATTCGAGGTAAAGATAATGTTATAGCAGATACTTTGTCGCGTATTTTCGAACCAAGCGAGAAAGATACAATATTTGATAATTTAGAAAAAGTCCATATTTCGGAGTCTAAACTGTTAGTATCTAATATTATTCACACAGAACCGCAAGGTTATTTATCTCTACGAGAATCACAGAAAAATTCAGAATATTGCAAATTCATTTACCGTGACATCGAGTCGGGTTTAAATGTCAAAGATTTCTTTATTCGGGATGGTCTTTTGTGTAAATTCGTGGGTAAAAGTCGTGTGAAGAGAATAGTTCTTCCCGATAATTTTCTAAATTATACACTTCAGTATTTTCATAATCTATCTCATTCTGGTATTACTAAACTGTACAGAGATATAGCCAAAGGATTCTGGTGTAAAAATCTATTTCAGTTGGTTAAAAATTTTGTTAATAAGTGCGATATCTGTGCGGTCATGAAACCACACAATAAATCAATGATCGTTAAACCAACATATATATCCCCAGAAAATGTTTGGACACATTTGTATATCGATTATATTGGTCCGTTATTAAATTCCGTGGATAATTTTAAATACATTTTTGTAGCCATGGACGGGTTTTCCAAATTTCTAATTACAATTCCTACTCGTAGGGTTACGGCAGCTGTAACAGTTAAAAATTTAAAAAATATATTTTGTCAGTATGGTTACGTGGATTTTGTTATTTCTGATAACGCTCCGAATTTTAGGTCAAATTTATACAATGATTACCTAATTAAATGCGCTGTACGACCGGTATTCATTTCAGCCTATAACGCACAAAGCAATCTTTCAGAACGCGTCAATAGAAATATTAAAATAAACTTATCCTCTGTTTTAAAAATGGAAGATTTAAATCATAAGTATTGGTCAGAATTATTGAAATCTGTGACTTTCAATTACAACCGTACGTATCATTCTTCTATTGATACGACACCAGCAAAAGTTTTTCTGGGTAGAGAATTGAAAACTCCTTTCGATTTAGCGTATAGTATTAATTTGGCTGAAAACGATTTTTCTATAGATGATGTGAAGGCCGCGATTCATGCCGCGAACGTAAAAGCTTTAAAGAAGTATAAAGATTATCCTGTTCAATCAAATCTAAAAATAGGTGATACTGTTATGGTTAAAAACATGGAACCATCTTCGACTTTTGATACTGATAAAAAATTCGCTGTTAGATTTTCGGGTCCATATGTGATTACAAAGTTTAATACACCGTCTTCTGTACAAGTAAAACTTAGTAATACAAACGAAATTAAAAAGTGCCATGTGACACATCTTAAACCTGTCCATCATAGTAATAGATAATTACATTATCCTAAAGGATACTAATACTTATTTAACGATATATATCTAGGGGAGGGAACTGGTGCATCAAGGTTGTAAATTAATGAAAACTTGAGTTATTTATAAATTGCTTTATTCTTTTCAAACTTTAATTTTTTTTTCGTAAAATTTATGCAATGTTGATAATTTAAAAAAAAAAAAAAAAATAAATAAATAAATAAATAATTTCATTTTTCGGTGTCTAAGCTGTTATTAGCTAGGGCTATTTATCTCAACACTATTTGTCTCTACGAGAATCACAGAAAAAGTTCGGAATATTGCAAATTCATTTACCGTGACGCCAGTCGGGTTTAAATGTCATATATTTCTTTATTCAGGATGGTCTTTTGTGTATGTTCGTGGGGTAAAAGTCGGGTGAATAGAATAGTTCTTTCCGAAAATTTTTTTAATTATACACTTAGTATTTTCATAATCTATCTCATTCCGTTTCACGATATTGTACAGAGATATTTCTGAAAAAGAAACTGGTACATCAAAATTGTAAATTAACGAAAATTTATTAAGCTATTTATAAATTACTTTATTCTTTCAAACTTTAATTTTGTCGTATAAAATCTTACCATGTTTCATCAGCAATTGTTTATTTATAAAGTAAATTGTCATGAAGATAACCTAAAACTGAAATAAACATAATATTTAACAACTTATAAAACATATATTACGTGCAATTAAGATTAAATTGTTTAAATCAGTACCTATCAGCAGTATAATTTATTGGATCATTATTGTTATTATATTTTCTAAAATTGTTCACGTATAATGTATTGTACAAGAATTTTCCATAGAGATCCGTAATATTAACTTTTAGTTAAACTTTGTCTGAAGGAATTTTTCACATATCGCGGATGTATTTTCCTTTAATAAATAAAAGGAAAAACTTTTGTTTGTTGGAGTAAGGATTTCTTTAGATAAACTTTTCATTTTCCTAGTTGAAGAGCGGAAAAATTCAAATAACATCTAGTATATTTTTTTATTTTAATTTTGAGTTTCTTTGTTTGAATTCCTACAAATCAAATATTTTATTGCATAATGTAAAAACTTATTGTAAAGATCAAGTCTTTTTCTTTTTTAAATATTACCGTTTCTTAAATAAAAAATATTTTTTGTATACCTTGGTGTATTTAAACAAATACGATGTTTGTAATTTTAGAACTCTTTACTGGGAGTTAAATGAATAAAATAATTTCATCCAAAGAAGGGAAAAGTCTTGATCGAATTTATTTTCCTTTAAAATTTTCGCACTCAAATAATTATACTTTAATAAGAAATAAATTAACCATTATACTTTAATAACAAATAAATTAATCATCATACTTTAATAACAAAGTTAATCATCAAATTCTTCGAAAACTGTATTATATCAAACATAACCTCATCTTTATTAAATGTCATTTGAAGTGTACTATCATACAGAAATATGATAGTACACTGTTTTAGATAACGATTTGAAATTTCGTACACTTTTGGCATGAATTATTTTTTGTTTATGGAGATGAACTATTAAGTTTTACAAAAATGGATTATGCATAATTATATTTGGATACGTAAAATTCGATGGAAAATTTTGTATATTTTTTGGTCACAATAAACAACTTACCATGATACATGTGTATATATTCGTGTTTGGATGTTGGCGTCAATTTTTATGCAATCGATATAACATTAATGATAACTGATTGCCTGACCGTTTAGAAGATACTTTGAATGTTGAATTATGTATGTTAAAAATTTAACATATAGTATGCAGTTTGACACATTGATTTTGTAATTTGCCTAGTGTATGATTTTCTAAGTGCTATTAACAGTCGTACTCTGGAAGTCTAACTATATCAGCTGTACGTATCAGGAGTAAGGTGACATAAAGGTGGTTTAATATAATGGTGCGAATTAACTCTTAATCTAAATTTTAAACATTACGAGTGCAATAATTTAAGTTTTCTTGTTAAGTAAATTTGTATGTGTAAAGTAGGAATTCAACCCTATCTTAATTTTAAATTTTTTTTTTTTTTTCTTTTTATAATTAAAATTGTAAATCGGGATCATGGTGAAGACATGCCTGTTTAAAAAACAATTTTCTTCTTTTCTTTTCGTCAATTGACATTGTATAATTTTAAATAATTTTTTTTTTTGAATCTTATAATTAAAATTGTAAATCAGGTCATGATAAGGACATACCTGTTTTAAAAACAATTTTCTTCCTTTCTTTTCGTCAGTTGACATTTGTATTTTCGTTTTCAACCCTCTAAAAATGTCAGAGGTGTAATTTGTTCTTTTCTTTGTCTTTGTAAATGTTAACGGTACCATTTTTTTTTAAATGTAAAAGTACAACATAAATTTTTCTTTGTACGTATAAGTAAAAATTAAAATGATTTATTTAGAAAATATTTACAAAAATGTGAAAACTATTTATTAACAGATTTAAAGTTGTGATATCGTATTAAAAATGAAAGTTAGGGAAGTTTTTGTTAAAGCTTAAGAATTTTTTTATGATTGTTGGAAATTTTTCTTAAATTTATTATTCAAATTGTTATTATAGATTCTAATTAAGATTGTCTATGTTTCGCTTAGTTATTGATATAATTGTGCTTTTCCTTCTTAAATTTATGGTTTATAATTAATGTAAAAATTGTTTATTAAGAGATAGTTAGATTGAAAAATGTTATTGAAAAATTTTGATAATTTAATAATTTTTGTTAAAGCTTAAAAAATCCTTTAACATTGTTGAAAGTTTTTCTTAGATTTGTTATTTAAATTGTATTATAGATTCTAGTTACAGTTGTCTTAAACTTTATTAATCGTTAATATAATTTTCTTTTTCATAAATTTATAGTTTATACTTAGTTATACAAGGGTGAAAATGGATGCATATCGTTGAATGGGGCGAATTTTCTTGCTTTCTTTATACATAGGGTGATTGCTTTAAAAAAATTTTTTTTTTTTCTTTCAAAAAAAAAAAATTTTTTTTTTCCTGACTCTTGGGGAATGTTCCGTAATTTATGTCGGTTAGAGTACATAAATTACGAACAAACAGATTACATAAAATAATAGAACTACTTTCTTATGCGCAATGATTGATGCGCGAATTAATTTACTAAGCTACTGGGTGAAGTATGAGGATAATGGCCTCTTCGGCTTGGGCAATCGAACAGCGAGCATCGACAATGTAAAAACAGTAATGGATCCCATTCTTTAAATACAATTTTAAATTATTAGTATGCAGCATACTTAAAATAATATGTAAAAACAGTGAATTTTTATTAAATTATCTGGTATGTATTAATTTATTACAATTATTGGATTTTTGGAGATAGTTTGAAAGGTTTTTGGTTTCAATATATTATGCATCCATTTAAACTTTGATATAAGTTATTTAAGATTTCTAGGTTAAAATGACTTAGAAGTTATTAATCTTTATTTGTAAAACACCTTAGATTTTGTGTATTTATTAAATACTTACTTGTATTTTTGTTATTCAGTAAACACTTAATGTGTTAAATTTAGGATACTGTACCAATTTTGTAATTAATTATGATTTACATAAAATATCTTTCAAGTTTATATTATCTTTGATATTGTTAACACTTTCCTTTTTGGACATTTTGTTTTGTAGATCTGAAATTCAAATCCATGCGGTAATTTTTGGAAAGTAAAGAAATGAAGCCTTTGCTTTGAACACCAAACATGCATTCAAGTTCTGATCTTCTTAACCTCTGGACCTGTCAGTTTAAATATCAGGGTGGCTCGAAATAGTACAATTATCCCGGAAAACTGTATGGGTGGGCCCTTTAGCATATTTCTTAACTTCGTAACTCGTAACTCGTTAAACTTAATTTTGATATTCTCATTTTCTTATAACCCCATCATGGGTTATCTCTTTTCTTTTTGTTTTTGCTTCAGTTTAAAGACATTTATAAGCCTTTACCCTAACAATTTTCATTAAAATGGATTAATTATTTACTATAAAAGATTTACTGAACGCTTAAACTATTTTTAACGACCACAACCCTTTTTTAGGGACTGTAAGTATGAAATATAGGGATGCATGAAAAATCCTACAAAGGTACCACTCACAGGCCTTGTACCCTAACAATTTCCATTAAAATGGAGTAATTATTTATTAAAAAAAATTACTGAACGTTTAAACTTTTTTTAACGACCACAACCCTCTTTTGTAGGGACTTTAAGTATGGAATATAGGGATGCAAGAAAATTCCTTAAGATGTACCATTCAGAGGCCCTGTACCCTAACACTTTCCATTAAAATGGATTAATTATTTATTAAAATAGAATGACTGAACGTTTAAACTTTTTTTAACGATCACAACCCTTTTTATAGTGACTTCACCCTAACAATTTTCATAAAAGTGGAGTAATTATTCACTTAAAAAGATTTACTGAACTTTTGAATTTTTTTTAACTACGAAAACCCTTTTATAGGGACTCTATATGGAATATCGGAATGCATATAGATGAGGGTGGAAAAATCAACTTAATGATTTTTTTGGATTAATGATATACTAAAGAAATTTTCTGAGCATATTTAATCCTTAAATGGTTCAAAGATATTTTCCGGGGTTCTGGATGTTAAAACTGAAGCGAGCAGACAATTTAAAAAATTTTATAAAAGACATTTACAGATTTTCCTTACAATTTTCATTAATCCCATTTATGTTTTCACTCAAATTGATTCCACAAAAAATTAATTTGTTTGTTTAATAATTTGTTTGTTTCTCAAGAAATATTATTTTATTTTTTAATTTCTATTAGAATCTTATCAAATAATAAAATATTATTTAGTCTAGGAGGAATCGGCGCATGAGTACCGAAAACTATTCCACCTCAATTTTTTTATGCGATCCTCTTCAAATTGCCCTCCTAATGATATAAATGCATGTTGCAGGGCGAAACCCGGTGCCATATTGTTTAAACCGAAATTGTTTAAACAATAGCAAAGGCATTGTTATTTTTCAACCGGATAAATTTTTTTTATATTCTTTATTGAAATACCAATAAAAAAGGTCCTATGACTTTTCACGATAAAGTTAATATTTTTAAAGATATGAATTTTTAAAGGTTCGAAAAATCTCAAATTTGGGTACTTTCGACCCATGAAAAGTATATTTAAAAAAAACATAATGTCTAAGTAATATTTTTTTTTTAATTCTCTATACAATTGTTAATAATATTGTTAAAAGAGATTTTAAAAAATTTCATTGTTAATATCTTTTGTTTAATTGTTAATTCCGCGCGCTCACAAGTATGCGTTGCGTCGGCCTCTCTGTGTCTTGAATCATTATTTATCCATTATCTTAAAAGCTATCAACTTTATCAAGATTGTTAAAGAGAGCAATGTTATTAATAATTAAATTGTCAACAATTTGTTTTTAATAAATTTTTTTCTGAAATCAATTTTTCAAAAGTTATTTAAGCATAAATCGAAACATGTAATTAAAATTACTTTTTCATCAGTTTATATTACTTTTTTGTTATTATCATAGTAATTTTTGCATTTATATCAACAATAATAAGATATAATGGTATTTGACTATTATTTGAAATCACAATTATTTATAAATATGTGACAAAATTATTGATTATATATAACATTTAAAAAAAGCTTTAGAAATAATAAAAATTAAAGAAAATCGTGATGCTTTAGTCCCTCTTGGCAATGGCTTAGAATTAAGTAGTAAGGAGTTAAAAGGTTTAGAAACCTTGTATTTAAATATTTTGGGTAAAAAAGGTAGCACTGCGGATGAAGCTAGACAAATAATTTTTTCTCGTTGCTTTGGCATTAATATTAATTTATCTTAAATTCCGTGCACATCAGATGCCTTGCAAGTGCATGCACTTAGAGCTTCTGCCCAGACTTACATTTGGAAAAATGCTTTGAATCCCCAATATGAAATATTAGATTTTACGAATTTCGGCTATAAATTAGAGAATGGTACTTTACTTAAATTATCTTATTATCTTACTAATCTTAAAAAACCGTGTAATTGTAAGAAAGCCTGTAAAACCAAAGCTTGTTATTGTAAAAAAAATAATATTAGTTGCAAACTTCTATGTGGTTGTGATTCAGAAGACTGTAAGAATATAATATATTAAAATGATGTTGATAATGAATAAATACTTATTTTTAAATTTTGTTTTATTATTTCATACTTCTCTATCTATAACTTTCGTTTGAAGAAATTATTCAATGTAAGTAAGGTAAAAGACCCAGTTATTGACACTTACAAGTTTATTTTAGTAAAAAAAAAAAAAAAAAAACAAATCAATTCTAATAAATTAATAGATTTAATTTTTGAATTATAAATTTTAAGATAATCGGTTTTTTGAAAAAATTTCATTCGTTTAATTAGAATAAAATTGCAAGTGTTTAACAACTAAGCCAGTGTCAATAACTGGGTCTTTTACTTTACTTTGCGTTTTAATAACAAAAAAGTAATATAAACTGATGAAAAAATAATTTTAATTACATGTTTCGATTGATGCTTAAATAACTTTTGAAAAATTGATTTCAGAAAAAAATTTATTAAAAACAAATTGTAGAAAATTTAATTATTAATAACATTGCTCTCTTTAACAATCTTGACAAAGTTGATAGTTTTTAAGATAATGGATAATTAATGATTCAAGACACAGAGAGGCCGACGCGACGCATAGTTGTGAGCGCGCGGAATTAACAATTAAAAAAAAAGATATTAACAATGAAATTTTTTAAAATCTCTTTTAACAATATTATTAACAATTGTATAGAGAATTTAAAAAAAAATATTACTTAGACATTATGTTTTTTTTAATATGTTTATCATGGGTCGAAAGTACCCAAATTTGAGATTTTTCGAACCTTTAAAAATTCATATCTTTAAAAATATTAACTTTATCGTGAAAAGTCACAGGACCTTTTTTATTGGTATTTAAATAAAGAATATAAAAAAAATTTGTCCGGTTGAAAAATAACAATTCCTTTGCTATTGTTTAAACAATTTCGGTTTAAACAATATGGCACTGGGTTTCGCCCTGCAACATGCATTTATATCATTAGGAGGGCAATTTGAAGAGGATCGCATAAAAAAATTGATTGATTGATTGAAAAATTGACTCATGCGCCGATTCCTCCTAGACTAATTGTAAATTGTTTTGAATATAATTACAGTGAATGCAAGTCACTGCCTATTAGTAATTTATTAGTCCCAAAACCTAACTACATACTACACTAAGTGCACCGTCCTATTTTTGTTCTCACCCAAATATATTAGTTTTTTAACTCATAATATAATTTTTTTAAATTTCTATTCGAATTTCATAAAATAATAAAATATTATTGATGAAATTGTTTAAAGTGAGGCTGCCATGATTTCATAAGTTAATCCATTTTTTCATCGTAAAAAAAATTAAAACGTGCAGTAAATCTTTTATAGTAAATAATTAATCCATTTTAATGAAAATTGTCAAGGTACAAGGCTTATAAATGTCTTTTAAACGAATTTTTAAAATTGTCTGCTGGCTTCAAGTTTTAGACTAAAGTCCCTAAAAAAAGGGTTGTGATCGTTAAAAAAGTTTGAACGTTCAGTAAATCTTTTATAGTAAATAATTAATCCATTTAAATAAAAATTGTTAGGGTACAAGGCCTTTGAGTGGTACCTTCTAAGGAATTTTTATGCATCCCTATATTCCATACTTAAAGTCCATACAAAAAGGGTTGTGGTCGTTCAGTTAATATTTTATAGTAAATAATTAATCTATTTTAATGAAAATTGTTAGGGTACAAGGCCTCTGAGTGGTGCTGTCGTGTTGGATGGTTTGTATGATCGATAAATTGTATTTTATCAATCTTTTACCATTCGAAAATCAGGAAAACTGACACCAGTACTTTAATTATTTCTTTTGTAAAAGTACACACAAATATTAAATTTAGACTTGTTTTAATTTATTTAAAATAAATAATATAATTTTATTTGACGAAATATTACAATATAGTTGAACATGAAAAAATGATACAAAGTTCTGATTTTACAAAATAATTAGCAATGTATTTATACAAAAATTTTATATGTCCACAACCAAAAAGTGACGTATTGTTTTTATAAATTAAATGGAAAATGCTGATTTGAAAATAAGCATTTTTTTATATATTAAATGCACGCGTATTTATTGATAGGATATTGCGAAATATTTTATTGAAATTATGAATTAATATTCGATCGGATCATTGTATTCTAAATTATAAATGACTGAAATTTTATATTATAAAGGGATAATAATTTTAGGGGAATGGTTAATGACCTAACATTTTAAGGGCACAACATCCCTCTTTTCTTAAAATGATTTATACCGGAAGGGTGTTAAATCATGCGGCAGTAGACGTTTTATTCTCTGGCGGGTTGGTTTGTTATTGTGGCTTGATTGTGGCTCGATTTCAGCTTGTTGAGTTTCTTCTTCGTTTGAGTTTTTGAGTTTCGTGAAATGGACGTCAGGTGCTTTTTCGCTGCTTTTATGGCAGGTGATTTTGGACCATCCAAGTTGTGGATAATTATGGGTAGACATCCACATTTAAAGCAAATATATATGATAACCAGTGTGATCGTAAGTGCAATTGTAATTTTGATCGTAAACCAATTGGATGTTGAAAAACATTTTTCCAAGAATTCCACATTCTTTTGGAGTTTGGTGAGCTGTTTTAGCGTAAAGTTTGGATTCGCATTTTTTTGGATTAAAAGTTGGATTTCGCAACTTTTGCTCTTGATATTCTTTACAGCTGTTAAGAGTTGTTTCCAATATTTATCACATAAGATTTTTGCTTGTTAGCAGGAAGGGTTTTCTTATTTTGATTGTTGGCAAGGCGTAGATTTGCATTTAAGGTCTACTAGTGGTATTTTTATTTCGATTAAGAAGTCGGTGTAAGTGAAGTAATTTAAGCCAGATATTTACTATACCGTCGAACTATTCATATTCGTATTTATTCGTACGTTTGATCAATTAGATCATTGGATCTTTTCTTTAAAACTTTAAATTCTTAATTGTAAAATTCGTAGATGAGCTTACATAGCTCTTGTATGGGATTGTATCGTCCTTGCATATTGTTAATTTTACACAAATTTAAAGTCCTTTGAGATATTGGGGTATGTTTTCAATAATTTTATCTATAAAACCAATATTGTAATAATGGATTAAAAGTAATTGTTAGTAATTTTAGCTTCGTCTAGACGGTTAAAATATGCAGTGTTTTTATTTGATCAATTTGAATTTGTGCTAGGGCCTGGTTTGCTAGGATCAGAATTGTCACTAATATTTGAATCATCGGAAGAAAGAGGTTTCAAACATTTGTAGTGTATCCATCTTTCGAATCTTTTCAGTTTTATAAGAGCTACGTGTTTTTCGAGATATGTTTTTTTTTTATTTCAAAGGGTCCTTGATAGTAACTTCTTAGTGTTTTATCCTTGCCGTGCTTGTGAGCATGGATATCGTATAGGAGTATATTATGTCCAATTTCCAATTTTTTTGGTTTCGTATTTTTATCGTATTGGGCCTTCACTGCCATTTTGAGGTGTTAAAATTATTAATAGCAATTTTTCTCCTATTTGCTATCTTTGTTTTTACATCATTGGTAGGATGTGTTATATTTCCAGACCAACGCTTCAAATTTGTTTTTAGTTTTAGAGTTTTTTGGGCTAGTATATCTTGAATTACTAACACAGGCTTAGAAAGAGTGTCTGCGTTAGAATTCTGTTTTCCACTTTTTATTCCTAATTCATTAACATTAGGTTACCTATAATTTTTTGCGTAGATAGGTATTGGATAAGTTATTTTTTTGCTGTGATTTAAAATATTAGTGAAAGTACTTTTTTCGTTATCAGCAAAAAATACTTCCTCATTATTAAAACAAATATTATTTATTATATTACCCCATCAGTAATAAGATTGAAGGTATTGTCGACTATTTGGAAAGAATAAGGTAATAAAATTTATCGCGAATTAAGTGCAATGTCGTATTACCTTTAGTATATTGCACTGTATTTCCTATTCCTGATAGAGGTAATTTTTTTAAAGAATCAATATTGTTGGCGAATTGTTCTTTGATAAGGGAAACACTAGCCCCGGTATCAATTAGAAATGAACAATTTTGATTGCCATTTTTTAAGCATAACTTTGTAAGTTTAGAGGAAGAATTGGAAAGTTGCATTCTTCCGTTTGAAGTGCTTGAGCTGTAATATTGTGTGTCGGGGAATCCATCTCGGAGGCTCCCAGAGTGGATTTTTGGTAGTTTAAAGAATGATTATCATGAGATTCTCAATGGTTTATTTGATTTTGTCTCGCGGGGAGAGTTGTTTTAAGATCATCAATTCGTTTTTTGTTAAACATTCTTCTATCGTATGCCCTTTAAATTTACAAAAGCCGCAAACTTTAGGATTTTGAATAGAAGTTGATGTTTGTATCGGTTCTGAATTATTTGTAGGAAAAGAGCTGCAATCCTTAGTATTATGACCTTTGAGACGACAGAATGAACAGTATCTATCATTGGCATTTTTTTACATATTAAATTCTCGTAATTGATTTGCGTACGGTTGGGCTATGGGAAGAATTTCGTCTATCGAATTGAATTCTCTACCCATTAAATGAATCGAAATTGGAGAATTAATATTTATTAAAAAATTACCTGCAATATTTTTTTCGATGTAGTGCTTCACAACAGTATACGAAATAGGTTCTTTTTCTCGAGATAATTTTAATTGTTCCATCCGTAAAATGTTAAATTTTTCAAAGTAACTTGAAACGGATTCTGAACTATTTTGTTTTATGTTTGTAAAGTCTACATCTATTAAATATTGTGTTCTAGTTGTTTGAAATTTTCTTTTGATAGTTTTGACTATACATTCTAATGAAATGTCAACTATTTCGTGTTGGATGTCAATAGGTAATTTATTGAAAGCATACATCAATATCTCAGTATGTAAATAAGGAGGTGCAACTTTTAAGGTATTCCCCAATTGTGAGCAAAAATGTAAGCTACCGTTACCCGTTCTTTGAAATGAATCGATCCACGACGCATAGTTAAAATTTGGCGTTCTGTTATTATTGTAGTTGGAACGAAGTGACGTTTGAGAATCTATATCGTCAGTCATGTTTGTATTTATTGTATATGTATTTCGTCCGTAACTCATCGCAAAAAGATGTTGATAAGTAATTTGTTCAAGGAATAAACAAGCAAGAATAAAAAATGATACATTAGATTCAACACTTACAGTTTTTGATGAGCTGATTGAAGTTTTTAAAATAGTTTTGGCGAGCGGATTTGGCGAGTTCGTATCGTCGATACAATGTTGATCGATGTTTATGTTGATTCTGACCTTTTAATTGCTGCAGTTGATATCAAAATAAACCAGTAACCAATATCGATGACCAATTATTGTATCTTCACTTCTGACACCAATTTGTCGTGTTGGATGGTTTGTATGATCGATAAATTGTACTTTATCAATCTTTTACCATTCGAAAATCAGGAAAACTGACACCAGTACTTTAATTATTTCTTTTGTGGAAGTACATACAAATATTAAATTTAGACTTGTTTTAATTTATTTAAAATAGATAATATAATTTTATTTGACGAAATAAGGTAAATGTACCATATTACGGGATGTTTAGGCATAATGCACCTTGAAGCTGATTATTGAAATAAATATAAATATTTCCTCTACAAAAATTGGTTTGCCGTATAAAATGATTTATTAAGAATTAGTTTTGATCATTTTTTCACTCCAAAGTCTTTAATTTATAGTATGAAACGTTAATTTTCTGGACTTCGAGTTTGTCTCTCATTCCGTGATAAAATTTGGCTTTGAACCTGATTCCGGGAATGAAAGTACATAATTCCGGGATACACACTTAACATAGGTAACTTAAGAAATTGTTTTGTTTAATGTCATTAAGATTATTGAGTATTATCATATAACATTTGATTGAAAAATAAAAATTTTTAATTAATTTAAAAAAAATTATAACATATTGCGGAATACTAATGACAATAAATCACTGGTATTATAAATATTATCGTTATTAAATTAATGAAGTTAGTAGAATTGTTATTCTTTTAAATTCGTTTAATATTAGTAAAAGTTATTTTAACAATAATCATCATCAAAAATTAATTTAAATAATAAAATAAAATCAAGTTTCAATTTTCTCCTTTATAATGTGATACTCCCGTAATTGTATACAGTATAAGTAAAAACTCTGCTCATTATTCCGGGAGTTAACAACACATTATATACTTATCATAAAGTCAAGTATTTAAGTATAAATTATGCCAAATTAAAAAAAAACATATCCCGTAATTACCTCACAAAAATCTACGGTATCTACTGCTTCAATCAGTAAAAAATATTTTAATAATTATAACACCACTTTTAAATGAGAGATATAAATAATTACTTCTTATTTTCCCTAATTACGGTAGACTCCCGTAACATGGTTCACTATCACTGATTTAAGAACATAATTCCGGGAATCATAATTTAAAGAAAATAATTAATTAAAATAATTTGAAAAAGCTTTAAAACAATTTATTTATTCATTCTAATCAATATTTTTACATATTCAAAAATGACAAACTTACCAGTAAACCAAAAAAAGCTTAACAATCTAACACTGTCATCTTACGTTTACAGACAACATATTTGTTATAAAACCAGATGTTAACCGATCGATCAATTTTTCGATTGATACTAGTATTTATGTGTGATTTGATTTGTTCAAATTCGATTTTTTTTTTATATATTAGTGCTAGAGGCTCTGTTATTTTTTAAAATTAAAAATTTATTTAGGGTGTCTTATTTTTTAATTAAAATAAAAAATTGCCGGAATAACGTACTAACCCGTTATAATGTACACTTACCTTATTACAATATAGTTGAACATGACTTTAAGATACAAAGTTCTGATTTTACAAAATAATTAGCAATGTATTTATCCAAAAATTTTATGTATCCACAACCAAAAAGTGACGTATTGTTTTATAAATTAAATTGAAAATGCTGATTTGAAAATAAGCATTTTTTTATATATTAAATGCACGCGTATTTATTGATAGGATATGGCGAAGTATTTTATTGAAATTATGAATTAATATTCGATCGGGTCATTGTATTCTAAATTATAAATGACTGAAATTTTATATTATAAATTTAAGAGATAATAATTTTAAGTGATGACCTAACATTTTAAGGACACAACAGTACCTTCTAAGGAATTTTCATGCATCCCTATATTCCATACTTAAAGTCCATACCAATAGGACTGTGGTCGTTAAAAAAAGTTTAAGCGTTCAGTAATTCTTTTTTAGTAAATAGTTAATTCATTTTAATGACAATTGTTAGGATAAAGTCCGTACAAAAAGGGCTGTGGTCGTTAAAAAAAGTTTAAGCGTTCAGTAATTCTTTTTTAGTAAATAGTTAATCCATTTTAATGACAATTGTTAGGGTACAAGGCTTTAAACTAGGGTACAAGGCTAAATGTCTTTAAACGAATTTTTAAAACTGTCTGCTACCTTCAGTTTTGTTTATTAAGAGTCCCCATGAATGACATTTTCACCAATTTAGAGACTTGAACCTTTTTAAAATTTATTATTATTTTAGTATAAACTTTATACAAATTATTATTTTCAATTATATTTTAGTTTTTCAAATTTTTTATGATGTACAGGGAGTTTCGTATATTCTTGAGAAGATAATAAATTTGTCTGCTAGAATTGTCTGCTAGCTTCCGTTCAGTACATTGGATCCAGTGTCTAATAAAAGCTTAACAGAATTATTTTCAAATGTTTTCGAACTTCAACTAATGTAATTAGACTTGTTTTTAAATTTAACATTCATAATAATTAGTTTTCGAATTTTGTATATTATTTTTATCTAATTTAAACTCTACTAAGTTTCCCGAATTTTTAGGAGGATCACCTCTCTTTTCTCTATTTATTCTTTTAGTACAGTTAGGTTTTCTATGGTCACCTTTTATTCTATCGGAAATATAGTTTACTCTTGCTTCAGGCTTACTATTTGACTGAGTAGCAAATTTTTGTTTGAGAAAACACTGCGAAGAATACGTAATGACCAGTTTTATTACAATTATTACATTTGATACTATTTTTAGAAGCAACATATTTAGAATTTACAAACTTAGGTGCTTCCTTTTCACTCAGAAATTCGCGTTCCTCAGCTACAGCTAATAGAATCTGAAAGGATACTAGGATTCCTTGCCTTTACCTGAATTTTTAAATTGTCTAATAACCCACTTATGAACACATTTTTTGCTTGTTGCCTGAGCAAGTTCGAAACTTCTGTAGCAATGGATAGATCTTTGTTTTCCGTACAATTTTCGATTAATTTATTACAATATTTTTCTATTTTCTGTGCATAATTTATGACAGATTTTGATTTTAAGCCAGAATCACCTCATGCTGCCAATGTGCAGCAGAACGCTTTTCTGTAAAGACTTCCTCTAAAAAAGTTTTAAAATCATCGAAATTATTTAGCTGCCGATATTTAGACATAAGTTTCGGTTTTTCTGTTAGTTTTGATTTTATTATTTTGAAAGTAAAATTTTATCGGATTCGCTAACTAATTCTAACCCAGTGAACAAATGACACTAATTTGACGTCATACATAAGTCATAAAAAGATCATAGGTCATACGTCATATTTCGCGTAAATATGATATAATGGTGACTCAATTTATGATGTTAATATGATGTCATATTGAATGATCTCACTATTATGTCATACTGACATTAAATGTAATTTTGATATGATGTCATTTTTATGACTTTAATGTTACGTAAACCTGATGTCATATTTTAGTCACATTGTGACGTCATATTAAAGTCATAAGTTTACGTAATATTTACGTAATATGTGAATCATATTCTTACCTCATAAACAGGTCATACTGTTACGTAAAACTGATGTCATATTTTAGTTACATTGTGACGTCATATCAAAGTCATAAGTTTACGTAATATTTACGTAATATGTGAATCATATTCTTACCTCAGAAACAGGTCATACTGTTACGTAAAACTGATGTCATATTTTAGTCACATTGTAACGTCATATCAAAGTCATAAGTTTACGTAATATGTGAATTATATTCTTACATCATAAACAGGTCATACTGTTACGTAAAACTGATGTCATATTTTAATCACATTGTGACGTCATATCAAAGTAATAAGTTTACGTATTATTTACGTAATATGGGAATCCTATTCTTACCTCAGAAACATACTTATACTATTGTGTATATATATTCCTATCTCAACTAGAACATCACTGCTTCTTTCTACTAGTTAGAAATTTGTGTATTATTCTCGGAGTTTGTTTTAGGTAATTTAGGGTACCTATATAATCACGTTCTTTACCAGAAGTAGGTATTGTTTTGATTTATCGGCTGTACAGCTAAGATCACACAATGAGTAAATACATCATTCTGATTCAATATATAAATTTTGTATTATTGTCTAACAGGAATGAATAGATCAATTCATTACATATCAATGATATTATAATCTCGTGAATTCGGGCAACGGAAAAATTAATATAAACTTTACGTAAAGAAAAATCATATTATAGGAAGATATTTGATATCATTTCCAAGTCATTTTAATTACAATATCGTGACATATAATAACGTCAGAATTATGTAAACCTTACGTAATGATAAGTCATATTTAAGTCAGATATTTGACATAAACGTGACGTCACTGTGATATCATTGCTAGATCATTATAATGTCAATCATGATCATTAAGATATCATTTCCTAGTCATTTTAATTACAATATCGTGACATATAATAACGTAAGAATTATGTAAACCTTACGTAAGGATAAATCATATTTAAGTCAGATATTTGACATAAACGTGACTTCACTGTGATATCAGTGCTAGATCATTATAATGTCAATTAGGTCATATAGATTACGACATGTTTACGTCATTTATATTACGTAAAAATCTTACGCCAGGAAGGAGGAAATAATGACTCAAACCTGACTCATCTGTAGCTCATATCTTACGTAATTATGACATTGCATGACGTCATTCTAACGTCATATTTACGTAATTGTGTTCACTGGGTAATTTTGTTCACAATTATCGATAAATTCATGCAACATCTCTTTGTTGCCATCAAACTTAATCAATGGCTTCTCAGCTACGCCGATTTTAATGTACGAATCAGTCATTTCACTGTCTAAATCACTAGATAAATCTTCTGATTTTATAACGTGTACTGAATTTCTAACGTGTTGACTAATGACTTCTACTACTTTATTAATATCGGATAGCTTTGAAGACATACTATACTAATACTACTTAACAATTGTAAAACCAATAAAAAAGTTAAGAAGTTACATAAAATTAATTATAAACATAGTTGGAATTTTCAAAATTTTCAGTTTTCAAAATCCTTAAAATTTTCTTAATAAGTTTCCAGAATTCCAATCAAGTTCAAATTTCCAATTGTTTTCTAAATTTACCACAGTCAAATTCAAAAACTCCAATTAACCAAGAATTCCAATTAACCAATTTTCCAAATTGCAATGGTAAGTTAAACCAACAGTTAATAAAAAGAAACTGTAAATAAGTCTGAATAACACTTCTCAAAGTTTTAATTTCTCTTAAAAACTCTAAAAAAGTTTTATAATGTCGGAATAATTCTTAATAACACATAATAAGAATTCAAAGAATTGAAACTCTGCCAGCAGAGTTATTCAGAGTTAATAAAAGTTACTAAAAGAGTTAGTATGACTGTTTCATACTTTTTAATACTTAATAAAAGTTATTAATAATTTTTTTGAGGCTGTCAAAGAATTATTCCGACTCATTAAAACTTAGTTAAAAAAATTTAGGGCTTTTAATTAATCTCTCTTTTAGTTAATTAAAAACTTTTAGGGCTACAAAAAGAATTAGTAAGACTTTTTAATACTTAAAAAAGTGTTTTATAAAAATGACAAAAGAATTACTCAGGGTTTTTCTGACTTAATAAAACTTCCTGTTGAAAATTTGTGCAGCTGTGAAAAGAGTTTTTTGGAATTTTCTATATTTATTAAAAATTTTTGCGGATTTCATTCCCGTGTGCAAAATATTTGTTACTGGATATTTAAGTTTCACAGGACGAATTTATAATGCCGAGGATAACTGTTATATTTTCAAATATAAATATAATTGTAGTTCAAACGTCTAGGGTAATAAATTTGAAGAAATAATTAAAAACAAATTTTTATTTTTTCTATCTTTTTTTAGGAGCGCTTATTGCGCGCTGTTTTTTGAATATTACTTTTTTTGTTTGCTAATTACAAACTTTTGAAGCTTATATTAAAATTTTTTAAATCTATTTACTATCGTTTTAATTTTATTAATTCCTAATTATCATAAATAAATAAATTATTATTTAGTGACATAAAAGTATAAATAATATTTTACGAGCAATTATTGCACGCTGTTCAATGGACGATAATACTTTTTTGTTTGATTATGACAAAAACTTGAAACTTATATTAACTTTTTTTAAAACAATAAATTATTAATAATTAACATGAAAACATAAATAATATCTTACGAGCAGTAATCTAATTTTATAAGTTTAATTAAAGAAAAAAAGAACGTTAATTACAGCAGTTACGAGAATCAATTATGGGTTAAACAAAAATTGTTGAATAAACTTTTGCCAACAAAATTTAGAAAAATCGAATTTTTTAACAAATTTTGTTTAACTCTCAATTTATATCCCTTATTAGTATTATTATTTTTTTTTAAATTTATACCATGGCGAAATTAATACTACATTGTCCTTTTTTCAATTAAAGTTAAAATTAATTTTTTTAATTAATTGAGAAAATTTTGATACGTTTATAAGAAGAAGGCATGAAAAATTTTTAAAAAGTGAAGGGTAACGGCAATTTTTTTCCACTAGTATGGATTCAAAAAATAGTTGATTATTCCCACCACTCGAACGTTTTTTTTTTTTGTTTTTTTTTTTTCTTTTTGTTGATAAGTGACCCTCGTAGGATATAATGGATCTAATAAAGTAATTTTTTGTCCAAGTTTCCAAGATAAACTATTTATTTTATTATTTTTTAAATTTATGTGCAGTAAAAAAATTTTTCCTTAGCTGATATTTTGCAAACTAAGTATAAAAAATGATACTCAAATTTTAAATTGAAGCGTCAATATGAGAGCAATCTGGAATATTTAATACATAAGTTCAATTTCTATTTGAACTTAAGCTAAGTTCAATTTTCTCAAAAAAGAACAATGCAGTTACAATTTCGCCGAGATATAGATTTGTTTTTTTTTTTAATTTCAGTTAGTTCAATTAATAATTAAACGAAATTTGGACAATAAATTTCAGTGAAATATTCTTACGGACGAAGATGCAGGTTAACGCTCTTGCATAAACTCATCACCAAAAAATAGGAGTTTTAATTCTGATTTGGATAACTATCTCATTTCAACTTATGTGGCATCCCTTATCCCGTGCAATTATATATCCTTCAATATTAGCTTTCTGTGTAAAACTTTTTCTTTCTCATAATATTTTTCTTTTAATATGTTCTGTATTAATTTCAGACAAACTTTGGCCGTAAAAAAAAAACACAAATGCCTACAAACTTCGTAAATGATA
Organism: Chrysoperla carnea; assembly: GCF_905475395.1. Taxonomy (NCBI): domain Eukaryota; kingdom Metazoa; phylum Arthropoda; class Insecta; order Neuroptera; family Chrysopidae; genus Chrysoperla; species Chrysoperla carnea. The sequence continues at coordinate 980,030 of NC_058342.1, read as the reverse complement.
ATCAACGCCCTTCAACTTCATCTGGGTTCTATCATCCTTTTTCTGTGAAGGGACCAAAATTAAATGAAATTGAAAACGTGGAAATGGAAGAAATTGATAAAACCAAACAAATGACTTTAAAACCGGACTTTTCATCTGCGTTTTACGATCTTAATCAAATTATATTCGGTGATGATGGTCCTGTAATACCACCTTCGAATCGAACAAACAAAATGTTCATTCAGATAAAGATAACTGATATATTTAAGAAAGAAACTGCATCTAAAGAGTTCAAAAGATCAAACATTGCAATCTCTAAATCAAATAAAGATCAAATTCCAACTATGGATAGAGGGAAGATTAGTGTCAAATTTAATAAAATGGCAACACAATCTACTAGAAATAATGGGCTTTCTTCAATTCCTGAATTACCTGAAACTGGTGGAAATAATCAAAATGATATTGCACTGAATGTATTGCTTTATGAAGTGGGATGGTTTAGTGCTAGTCTAGAAGGTAAGATATTACTTTGCATTATTTTTAATACATTAGGCCTTAGAGTTCGATTAATGAGATATGGCCATGATCAAGGCCCGTATTAGGATTACATTTCAAGCGACTTTTATTTAATTGTAAAGAACAGGAGGGGAAGGGTATTCTCAATTGTAATTTAACTAACTTTATATCTTGAAATTACATATTCATAATCAAAGAAAATAAAAAGTTTGCTATTTTTAAAAACCTATTTCGACATTAGTATCTATATGGTACTTGCAACTGTCCCTTATTATACGACCAACCAAACATAAAAGGAGTGGAATGTTTTCAGGGTTCATGTATGTGAGTTTTTATATTCCATCATAACTTTTAAATGCCTGAACCGATTTAGATGAATGGGGTATTTTTAGAATATCTACATTATCTCAAGTGACTCTGGCTAAAAATTCAACATGGCGACTGTGGAGCGACATTTTCATTTTACATAATCGGTAATTATAAATGATCGTTTACTGATAATACATATTTGTAGTGTGTGCTGTATAAGTAAATATCATGTAGCACAGCAGTGCGTAAGCGTAGATTAGTAAAATGGAAAATTGAAAGGGTAATGTATGATGATGTATGTGAAATGTGTATGTTTATGCTGTGACTATATATACAGGACGTAAAATAGCCCTTGTTCACACCCTTATATCTTAGAAACTACTTGAGCGATAATGTTGCGCTTTTCAATTTAAGTAGATATATATATATCTACTACGTCCCAGACTATAGTCTGGGACACCGTAGATCAAATTACACGTTCACGTCTTTCATCGTTACCGAGCAATAACGCGTCAAAAAATGGCCACGCCCCAAAATTTTGTCACTGACAGATATAAATTCACAGCAAACCTGAGAAATGGTATAAAGATGTGGTTTTCGTTAAAATAAAAATTAGAGAAAAATCATACCCCAGGAAAAATACCAAATATCAAAATTTTTAACGGGAAATGGGAAATATCGCTAACTAAAGATGCATTTTTACCCCATTTAAAAATTAACGTTAAAATATGAACCAATCAGATGGCTAATTTTTCTCCTATACACTTTGTATGGGAAAACTAAAATACGCTTAAAAATTTATTATTTATCTAATTGTTATCAAATTTTGATTAAATTTGAATAAATATTAAATAAATGATTACAAAATAATTATATAATTCAATATTTCGAACTGAAAGTGTTATAAAAATTAAATTTAATATTTCGAGAAGAATACCATATCTCCTTCAAAGTACCATGTAGAAAACATATATAAATTATTTTATCACATTTATAAGGAAAATTCTAATTTGTCTTTATAGCAAAAACCGTAAGAGATAGAACAAAGGTTTTAATGTAAGAAATGTTTCTTGCATAAAATTAAGCATTTCTGTATGAAATATTTTTTTGTAAAGGTAATTGTTTTCCCGTGCAGAGCAAATCAAGTAAAATATTAAATTGCAGTTTTCGAAAAAACGGTAAGTTAAAACAAGTAAGTTAAACGGTAAGTTAAAAAACGGTTTTCTTACATAAAAATAAACAACTTTTGTATGAAACATTTTTTCGAAAAAACAATCATTTTCCCTAGAGAAAGTAAATAACCAGTCCTGTTTTTTTTCCGTTAATGAACCAGCAAATTATTTTTATCCTTAAATTAAAAAAAACTATAAATATAATCGCACAAGAAGTTTTAAACCATTTTGATCACATCTCTTGTAGCGTTCACAACTAACCGTTGCTATGGCAACGAATTTTATTTTCTTAAAAACAATGGTATTGTTTTTTATATTTTCATTGTTACGTTCAACGATAAATAATCTCGTAACCCAATTTTGAAGCCGACACCCTCAACCGATTTCGTTGAAATTTTGCAAATACGCTCACTTAAAATGGCATTGAATTTTTATGGTTGACCTGAACGAATTTTCCCGTCGCTTCCGCCATATTTGGTTAATTGAGGGGAATCTAATAACTCAATTTTAAAGCAGATATCTTCAACCGATTAAATTGAAATTTTGTAAACACGTTTAGATTTGATAACAAAACATGGAAAGGTAAGTGGCGTTATTATTTTTCCAGCACTTCCACTGCAATTGATTTATCTATAAAGGGAATGATTCAGCTATACCAATTCTAAGGGACTTCTAAATTATAGGAAGATGCGATTTTGGTCATTCGACAGGGATTTGCTTGAACCAAAGGGAAAAATCTGAAAATTTCAACTTTTCCATTGCAACAACCCCCCTTAACCTGTGCGCAATGCCTAAATACTTGCAAAATATACGGCCCTCGTACAATATATAAGGCCTACATATGCGCAGTAAGAAAATATAAATTCAGCGTATGCGCAGTTGTTAGATTCAGGTTAAATGCGTGCGCAGAACTATTATTTGTGATTAATTTGTGCGCACTTTCAATATATCAGTACCAAATATGCCCATTTACAAAATATAAGGTCTCTGTATGCGCAGTTGTAATATTCACGATCAACCCATGCGCAGTACTATAACATGTAATCGACATGTGCGCACTAACAATATTTAAGGCCTACATATGCGCAGTAAGATAATATAAATTCAGCGTATGCGCAGTTGTAAGATTCAGAATAAATGCATGCGCAGAACTATAATTTGTGATTTCTCTGTGCGCACTTCTAATATATAAGACCCAAATATGCACACTTACAAAATTTAAGGTCCATGTTTGGGCAGTTGTTATATTCCGTATTATCCCATGCGCAGAACAATTATATGGGATCAAAGTGTGCGCACTACCAATATATAAGACCCAAATATGCGCACTTACAAAATATAAGGCCGTTGTAATATTCAGGATCAATCCATGTGCAGAACTGTTATATAAAAACAAGCTATGCGTATTACCCATAAATAAAGCCTAAATATGCGCAGATACAAAATATCTGTCTGTCCGTCCGTCTGCCAACACGATAACTCAAAAACGAAAAAAGATATCAAGATGAAATTTTTATAGCGTACTCAGGACATAAAAAGTGAGGTCGAGATCGTAAATGAGCAATATACGTCAATTGGGTCCTGGGTCTGTAGGCCCATCTTGTAAGCCGTTAGAGATAGAACAAAAGTTTAAATGTAAAAAAATATTCCTTATAAAAAAATAAACAACTTTTGCATGAAAGATTTTTTCGTAAACATGACTGTTAACCATTGAGGACGTAAATTTGGTGTAAATTATATAGTATGTATTATTACATAGAAATATCAGTTATATGAAAATGAAATTTTCATTAAAATATTTATAAATAACACATTTTTGATGACATCTTGTCCGGCATCTCTCTTGACGTACGAGGCTCAGTATTCAACAGTAATTGAATGGATTCATAAAGGTGGGTTAAAATTGTTACAAACACTTGTTCCAAACCAAATACTATTGCCTTGCAAAAAGAAGTGATATCCCACCAAAAACATAAATATGTAAAAAGGCGTAGATGTCACACAATCCCAATTAACTCAATTACATCAGCCCAAAAAAGTTGTAAAATCCTGTAGAGAAAAAATTCTTCGAAAAAAATTGATAACAATGACATAAATTTATTGAGTAACTTTTCCGTAAAGAAGCATTAAAGTATTACATTAGCGTCTTTATTTAATACTTGACTTTAATCTGAAGAATACTTTGATTGTTTAAATTTAAATTTTGATGTTTAATAAAAGTTGTGAAAAAATTATAACGTCATAACATTTATTATTAAACCAATTTATTTATATAAAGAATATTGTAATGTAACGCACGCGCTATTCTTATACAATGATCCACGGGCATTAAATTAACGATTACTACAGAATGCAAATATTACAAACTCACGAAGCCGACGAATACACGAATTAATGAATTCTGAGCAGTGTAAGAAGCAGTGTTCATGAACAGTTGTAAGTCTACTAATTTGAAACCTTTTTGGGATATAAATGAGCTGAAATTCTCTACCAGATAAATACAAAGACAATGATTCAAATAAAAAACTTCAAAAAATTGTTGCTTTCAGTAAATTTTTTGCGTAAGGAGTAAAAAAAGTTAATTTTTTGTTGCGGGAGAACCACAGCTCATCGAAAATAAACATTTTCATGTTTTTGAAAATGTAGCTTAACAGTTATTTTCATCCCATACCGCTTTGTATCGAGTTTGGAAAGGGTAGGGAAAATATTCTCTAATTTTTACGATCTTAAAAAGGGACCGCCAAGTGTAAAAATTAATTTGTATGCAAACCGATATTACCATTGCCAAACTTGCATGAATGACCTGTCAATGTAATTTAGAAAAATTGAAATTACAACTAGAAGGACACCTTAAAGTTTTTATTAAAACTGACGTTCCTTAAACTTCCCACAGGATGAGTTTCTACTTTTTTTCAAAATAATTGAAGAAGATAATAGATAATTGAAGAAGATAGTCAAAATTGTCAACTTTGCTTTGACAGTTAATAATTCGCTAAAAAAACTCATGTGACAAGTTTGGCAATGGTACCTAATATCGGTTTGCATATAAAATATTTTTTGCAGCGGGGATATAGGTAACAAAAATTACGAATATTTTTTGATAAGTCTATTGTGACGATATTCTGTTCCCGTATTTTCCCCATTTAATGTAATGTTACAAATTGTTGGCAAATTAATTAAAATTAATTAATTAGAAATAAATTATGCAAACAATAATATAAATATCAAACCTTTTTAAATCTGTCTGTCACGGTACATATTCAATTGAAAAGTTTACTCTGTCTGTGACTGTACTTTATTTTTCAACTTTTAGTTTATTTATTTTTCAACTGATAGTTCTATATATTGTCACCAGTCGCTACACTAACTAGGCTTAGTGTTGTATCAATTAATATCGTTCTCTTAAAATTTCAATCGTCACAGCAGAAACATGGTGGATTAATTAATTTAAATTATTTATTCCAGTATGGATTCACATTTTTTTCTATACACATTTTAGTGTGTGGCAGTAATTATATTACTTAATTTTTATATTTTTTTTATTTAATTCTAATTAAGAATTTGTATTTTTTCAACACGACAATGTAAACAAATATTTTTGTTAAATGTCGTTTTATTAAAAACGCACAGTTGTGAAGAATGTAGATAGGCATTCTCATTTAATTTAAAATTGTGTAATTTAATATTACTTTTCTAAGTATGTTTTTTGTGACGTTTGGAATTTATCTGTGAGCACAGTTCCTTATAAAATGTAATTTTAAGGAGCTGAATTCACTGTAATCACAAACAGCATACAGAAACATTTTATAAATACAAATTTTTTTTTCTAAAGTTATTGTCATAAGGTATTTTTCATAACTTTATTTTTTTAAGTCAACTATGTGAAATTTCATGTAAGTCACAAAATGGCTGACGCCTTTTAAATTTATATTTTCTGATTTATGTTATGTCAAACATTTATATTTTTCGATTTAATGAAATAAACTAATTCTTATTTTTTTTTTTTTTAAACGTAGACTTTTTATTTTGTCTTTTTAAAGACTTTCTGGGGGGTAATCGCCTTCGACGTTATCTTTGGGCCTAGCACGCAAAATTATCTGTTCCGGTTTCGAACGTTCATGAACATCTTTTTCTTATTTTTTTTAATGTGACTAACCGGGATGTTTCCCTTTGAGAGCACTATTTTACATTTTTTGTTTGCTAAATATCAATCTCAGTGTTATGGGGGTTACGGAGGATTTGGCTGTGGTTTTTACTTCTTGTTCTCGACGCAAATTTTAAAAAAGGGAGAAATTCATTATATTAATTTTTTTTTTAATTACCACACCAAATTTTATCGTAACAGTAACAATACGTAAACTAAAGAAAGATGTAATAATAAAAGGTACATGGAAAATTATATTTTAATTTTATAGAAGATATTAAAATCACATTCAAAATTATTCAAAATAGAGTTTTTATTTACAAAAATTTTTGAGCCACAGATTTTAAAATTTTATGTATTTACGGACGCTCTGACAATAGAGCTGTGCACTTGATTTTAGAATGTGATTTTAGCCGTTAAAATTAGATAAACATTTCTTGTGTATCAACTATCTATGATTAGGTATGGTTGTTTTGAAAGATAGACGTGTTTTTTTAGTGCTCTGAAATTTCAAATTTTAATTTGTATTTTAAATAGCTATTTATGTAAATTTTAATGTGAAAACGTTCAAATGTATGTTATTTTATAAAATCAAAGCTTTCGAGTTATAAATATCATTTTTTTCTAAGAAAAAAAAAAGTGGCATTAAATAAAAAATAATTATCCTTGACATAACCAAAGTGTTTCCAAAAAACTGAGTGAACTACGTTAGAAAATTTTAAGTGTTATAGTTTTCTAAAGTGAGTTGATTAAGAAAAACAAAAATTAAATTCCAGAAGAACTTGATTCCATTGAAATTTTAAAAGGAAAAAATTTTTAAAAAACGTTTATAAAACGATAGGAAAACACTATCTGTTTGTAATACTAGTAAGCTGATAACATTTGTCGCTTACTAACCAATCAAACTTAAAAACCTGAGTTCGATCCTCGTAAATGTCAAGTATTTTTTTTTGTATACTGTAGCGTTTTTTTTTCTTTCTTTAATAATAGTATTTGTTCTCTTTCTCTTCCCAAAAAAGCGATTGATAAACAAACGTGATTTTATCTGAATATTCTAAAAGTGTTTTAATCTATTGTCTCAACCGTATAAAATATCAAAATTCTAGATAATAATATTTTAAAATACCTGAAAAGTTTACGTTATTAATAATTGTGTCTTTAACTCATGAGCGTTAGTTCAAAAGTGTTTGTTAACTCAAAAGATTGGTGTTATCTCAAAAACTAAAAAGTAATCTAGAAGTGTACAAGAGGTCATATTCTAATAACAAATATTTACAATAAGCAAAGGGCAATCAAATTTTATTATTAAAAGGCAATGGAAGGAAACACAATTACAAGTTGACATGAAACTTAATATAGAAAAAGTAACGGAAATGTGCACAAACAACGTTGTTAGAAGTGAAATGCTGGAAACTGAATTAAAAAAACAAAAGAGACTCAATTTAGACCTGCAACGAAAATTACGGAAGAAAAATCTGATAATAATTGGGCTTCAAGATTCGGAAGATACGGATGGGCTGGAAAATCAAGCATCAGCCTTATTTAATGATATAATGCAAGTCAGATGTGTAGAGCAAGATATCGATGAGGTTGTTCGACTTGGTATACAATACCCGGGTAAACCCAGGCCAATAAAAGTGTGTTTCACAACAATGAAAAAGCGAATGACTATATATGGAAAAATATTATTATTAAAAGAGAAAGAGATCCCAATATTTATAAGAGAGGATTTGCCGAGGGAAATTCGTGAAGCCCGTTTCCTCCAAAGACAACGAAACATCAATGATAACAGTAGCAAAAAAGAGCACGCCGAAAATGTAATTTCACAACAAAATAAAAAAAAAAAACGAATGGCCACCCAATCATCTGAAGAAGTCGAAGAGAAAACTCATGGAAGTAAGACCAAGAAAATGGTCTAAGTATCTTCGCCCACCACTCGGAGTAATGAAGACTTGGCAAGGGAAGAAATAATGCAGACATCGAGGGTAGAGCATAAGAATAAAAATTCGAGCCAATCAAACAACTCAAAAAACTTATAAAGATAAATAAAGGTGACGATTTTCTCAAAATTTGTTTTGGGAATAGCCAGGGACTAAATAATTTCAAAAAAGTAGACGCTACGCATTTTATTGATTATCATGTAATAGGTATATATGAGAGTTGGTTAGTTTGTAAGGTTGATTTAAGTGATGATTACCCAAATTATGTTGTCTTGGACAGTCCAGCTATAAAACAAAATTCTTTAGGCAGGGCATCAGGCGGTTTATTTGTACTCATTAAGAATAGTTTATCAAAATACAAAATCATAGAAATAACAGATCTATATATTTTCATTGAGATTTATTTACATGATACGATACACATCATTGGCTTCATATATTTCTCGCCAAGTAAAGATTTAACAGCCTGTCTCGATTTACAATAGATTCGAAGCTCGTGGATGGAAGTCAATTACATAGTCATAGACAAGTTCTAGAGTTTCAAGTAAATAAAAGAGGAAGAGAGCTTTTTGACTTCATGTCAGCTCACGGCTTCATCTTATTGAATGGACAAACAACAGGTGATATGCCAGGCAAATTTACATTTAATTCTGAGCGTGGTCGTAGTACAATTGATCTTTGTTGGACTAACCTAAATGGAATCTCAAAAATTGCTAGGTTGGATATAGAGGACTATATAATAGAGGGAGACCATTTCCTGGTTGACCTAACAATAGATGAATATATAAACTACTGCACAAAAAAGGAAAAGACGTCCATACAAATAAGAAAAAACAAACGCAGAGATCAACCAAATATTAACTCCGAATCATCCACTAAACAAATAAAAACATGTATCATTTCTTTTGCTGAAACGGAAAACTTAATTAAAAACCATTCATTGAAAATTTTTAGAAAATAGGCCAACACATAATGCTTGGTTTAACAGTGAGTGCAAAATTGCTAAGAATAAAGCCAAAAAATGTTTACGCAAGGCAAAAACGGATAGGGCTAATTCAATTAAATGGAAGGATTATAACACACACAAAAAAGAATATGTTGATACTATTAGAAAAACTAAAGAGGCATACTATAGTGAAATAAAGAACAAACTAGGCAACATAATGAATTCGGCAGAGTTCTGGTCAGCCATAAAAACCTGCAAACCAAAAACCAATTGTAACTCTGTTATAAATATCGAGAAATAGGAACAGCGTTTACTCTCCACGGCTTTCGGCCTAAATAGAACTACGGATCTAATATTCTACGACAGCTATCATTCATTCTTAGATGAACCAATTAGCTTAAACGAACTAAATCACTCGTTAAGAAAATTAAAAAATAATAAATCGGCAGGCCCAGACTACATACCAAGCGAATACTACAAAAACATGCCTGAAGAAGGAAAACATTTTTTACTGGCCACGCTAAACAATATATAAATTATATTTTAGATTTCGAATGTATTAAAAAAAATACTTTATTTAATTTAACAACAATACAATGTTAAAACTTATTTTAATTTAAATACAATAACAATTATACAACTTATAATTCTATCGCTGGTTCGCTACAATCAAGCGTGCCGAACTTGTGTAATGAAAAAGACAATCGTTATCAATTTAACGATGGTGTTACAAATTGTTGGCAAACTAATTATAATTAATTAATTAGTAATAAATTATGCAACAATAATGTAAAATATCAAACTTTAAATCTGTCTGTGACGGTACATATTGAATTGAAAAGTTTACGCTGTCTGCGACTGTACCTTATTGTTTTTCAACTTTAGTTCTTTTTATTACCACCAGTCGGTACACAAAAAATACAGCTTAGTAATTTTTCAAGTACTCTCAGCCTTTTTTTTGGGTTTGAACTTTCACAAGAACAAGATGTTGGAATAATTAATTTAAATTATTTGTTCCAGCATGGCTTCACTTTTTTTTTTTAAACACACCTTTTAGTGTGTGGCAAAATAATTAAATTTATTAAATTTTAATATTTCTTTTTTTTTAATTCTTAATAAGAATTTATATTTATTTGCAATACGACAATGTTATCAAATATTTTGTGAAATGTCGTTTCATTAAAAAACGCACAGTTTGAAGAGTGTAGACAGACACTCTTCAATTATTTAAAATTGTGTAATTTAATATTGGTTTTTTCTACCTGTGTTTTTGTGACTTTTCGAATCCCATATGTGAGCACAGCCCCTTAAAAATGTGAATTGGGGAGCTGGATTCACAGTGATCGCAAATTGCATACAGGAAACTTTTCTTTTTAATTATATATTTTATATATAAGTTAATTTTTTTTCTAAATTCAAATCGTAAGATATTTTTTCAAAAACTTTGTATTTTGGTTTTAATTTCAACATGTAAAATTCATGTAAGTGTAAAAACAAGGCTGATGCCTTCTGAATTTATATTTTTCTTAAGTGTGTATACTCAAACATTTATATTTTTTTTGAATTAATCAAATAAACAAACTTTATAGTTTATTTTATTTTAAACGTAGACTTTTTTTTATTTGTATTGTGAATACTTTCTGGGGGGTAATCGCCTTCGGCGTTATCTTTGGGCCTAGCACGTAAATTGATCTGTTTCGGTTTTTTTTTTAACATTAAAAAAAATCTTAAACATATTTTTATTTTTTGAATGTTTCAAACCGGGATGTTTCCCTTTAGTGACACTGTTTAATATTTCTTTTCTTTTTTTTGGATATCGTAAATATTAATCCGAGTGTTCTGGGGGTTGCGAGGAATTTTGGCTGAGGCTCGCTTCTTGTTCTCGACGCAAGTCGAGAATCAATTAAGTGTTTAAATTTGGGAAGAAAAAAAAAATACGTTTCTTTTTTTTCTAATTACCTCACCAAAACATTTAATTCCCGCAACAATGGCTTATATACTAAATTTTGGTTTGTTTTTAGAAAGTATCGCTAAGATGATGTTTTAGAAAGCTGTTTATAAATGATGTATATTGTCGTGTACCTGGGTTGGTCCAGAGAATGATGCTGCCACCAAAGGTCTTTGTATTTGGAAAGGAGAGACCTTATGAATCCTTTGTAGAATGAAATCGACTTTTTTATTGTTTGATAATATCACTTTATTGTTTGACTTGATGTTGAAGTTAATAGTTTTTAAAACTTAGTTTGTAATAATCACAGTATAATCAAATTGACGTTCAAGTTGTAATAATCACTGTATAATCAAATTGACGTTCAAGTTGTAATAATCACTGTATTTCAAATTGACGTTCAAGTTGTAATAATCACTGTATGATTCTAATTAATTTCCAATGTCTTTAAATACAAAATTTCTAGGTCAGTATATTAAATATTCTGACGTAAAAATGAAAATATTAAATATTAATTTTGCTGACAAGAAAATATAATTAAAGTCATCCATGTTGCCATTACACATTAGAACTCAATTCAATATAAAATACAATATAAATTTGCTGACTTACTTAATAATCGAAACTATGCCAAAACTTTAAATAAGGTTATTAAATATTATTACTTAATGATAATAATTTGATTGATTTAATGTGTTAGAACCACGTTTTTAAGGATAACGCTGTCCAGGGCCTAACACACCTTCCGACTTTTTTTTAGAGGGAAAATAATTGCAAATTATTTTTCATCTAACTCAGAAGTAAAGTTATCCCTTAAAGAAAAATTAAAAATTTACAAAATAAACAACTTGGAAAACTATAAGGATAACTTCGTTAAATCAATCATAAAAAGAAAAGAAACTTACATTTTGATGAGTTATGAAATTGTTTATAAATTGAATGAATTAAGAAAAAAGATGTTTTAAGTTTTAAATATTAAATGAACAATTTCATTTTACAATTGTAAATGATTAGTTGAAACGTGATACATAAATGAATGAAATAATTTTGCAACTATGCAAAAAATTAGTTTTACTATGAATAGTACAATAAACTATTTGTAAAATATTTGTGAACTTGAAAAAATAAAAAAAATAAAATTATTGCAATTGTGCAATTTTGCAAAAAAAAATTATAATAATAAACATGTCCTTGAATTGAAGAGAAAAAAAAATTTTATGATAAATTTATAAGTAAAATGGACTTCTTTCTTGCAGATGATTGTTGATGAGGTTTAGTTGTAGTAGTAGAATTGTGTTTGTTTTTGAAGTTTAGTAAGTTGTAGAATTGAATTTCGTAGGGTTGAAGAAATGTGAACCATTTTGAATTTTCCATTACTTGTTGTCGTTGTCGAACTGCATTGGTCAGTTTAGGAATACACTCAGAAGTTTTTCTAACATATGGTAGAAGGTTTTGAAGTATTTGGTTTTGAGATGCCATAAATACGTTGCTTCTATCCATAAATGTCGTCATTCAGCAAGACGCCAGGGAGGGTAAATCGAAGATAAGATATAATGTAAGGGGGGGGGGGGCGTATGTATCCTGTATACGTTGTTTCCATTATAAATTGTGATTCCAGTGACCAATGGCTTAATATCCACTTCCAACTTCGACAAGTTTCTGGTTTGTCCATTTGATGGTTCCGAGAACAATTATACTTCACAGTTTCCTTCAGGAATTTGGTTGGCTGTTCCAAATCCAGTAAAACTTTCTGCATAATTTAATGTTCTCGTTTGGGAATTGAAATTTGGGATTTAAAATAGGATGATATTTAAGAATTTGCAAAATGTCATGTTGAGAGAAAAGATTTAAATTAGGGATTGTTTACAGATAAGATAGAAAAAAAAAATGTGTAGGTTGAGCGTATATTATTTCACGATTTAAGTTACAAGTTAGGGGCCGCGATTTGAAAGTAATTTTTTAGTTTGGGGATTTGTGTTTTTTGTTTGAATTTAGTAGATTTAAGAATTTTCATGCTTTGAGGAAATTTAACAAGGTACATATTAATAAGATGCGTGTTATTAAAGTTCGTTGGAAATTCGTATTCGTATAGGGCGTTTATCAAGAAACGTATCGTATAGGGAAAAAGTATTTGTGGGTGATAAGTTAGTACAAGGCCGTTGTGTTGTGAGGGGTTAATATAATTCGCGTTACAGGGGAGTCGTTCTGTACGAAGAACATTTAGGGGTTTACTTGCTTGTATCGTGTTACTAGGAAATCGTTCTGCCTTGAGAACATTTTTTTGTGTCGCGTTATTAGGATGTCGTTCTGTGAGAAGAACATATAGGGGCTTCTTTGCTAAAGTTTCGTTATTGGCTGGCCGTTTACTTTTAAAAGTTAGTCTTAATATTGACTTGTCTGACGGTATTACCAGACAAGTGTAGGGGTACGTCATGTCGAAGGGGTTACAAAGCATGTTTTAAGAAAGAATTAAGTAAAAAAATGAAGATAGGAAAGTGATACAGGACTATACAACTTGTTATGGTATAAAAATAGGATAATTTGAATTTGCAAAATTTTGTTGAAAGGAAGTATATTTGCAAAAAAAAATTTTTGGGAATTTTTATACCAGGATGAATCGAACTGGGAATAAGGAACTTGAGAGCATTAAAAATGTAAAATGCCTTACTAACCTAATTGGATTCGTTAATCAGCCAAATCACAAAAGTGAACCGTTTGAAGTCGAAATTGATCTCCTGTCAATTCTCCAACCGTGTTGATTATCCACCGCTGCACACCAATTATGTCGTGTATCTCTTGTAAATTGTTGCAGCAATGTTGAAATCCAATTGTTGATTAAAAATGAATACTGACTGCACTGTTGTTTGTTTAATACTTATTTGTATTTTGTTTATTTTTAAATTTCTTCGATGTTTTAAAGATATTTTATATTGTTATCACTGCTTTGTTCGATTTATGATTTTTGAGTTATACGTTGAACTTTCAGTTGTATATTTTAATTATTGTAAAGATGTTGTTTAAGTTTAAACTCTAAGTTGTATGTATAATCACTGTATCATCAAATTGACGTTCAAGTTGTAATAATCACTGTATTTCAAATTGACGTTCAAGTTGTAATAATCACTGTATGATTCTAATTAATTTCCAATGTCTTTAAATACAAAATTTCTAGGTCAGTATATTAAATATTCTGACGTAAAAATGAAAATATTAAATGTTAATTTTGCTGACAAGAAAATATAATTAAAGTCATCCATGTTGCCATTACACATTAGAACTCAATTCAATATAAAATACAATATAAATTTGCTGACTTACTTAATAATCGAAACTATGCCAAAACTTTAAATAAGGTTATTAAATATTATTACTTAATGATAATAATTTGATTGATTTAATGTGTTAGAACCACGTTTTTAAGGATAACGCTGTCCAGGGCCTAACAATATGAAATACGTCATTAGATTGGAATGCAATTTAATAAGGATGTTTTTAGAAAGCTATTTATAAATGATGTGTATAAAATACGTCATTGCATATTTGTTAATAACGTCCTTGACATATTTTATATAAATATACTAATTAATAGTATAAGTGAATTTAGGATATATAACTCCTCCCTCCTTAAGATGGAGCTTTGAACAGAAAAGTTATTGGGGCTTTTTGTGTAAGCTCCACTGGCTCTTGGGGTGCTGAAGTATTGTAAAACTGATCGGATGGCTTGATGGCTTGTGTACGAGGTAAGGTAAGAGCCTTGTTGGTTGACTTTGGTTCTGCCATTACGATACAACTTTTTAGCCGTACTAAAAGTAAAATAACTTGTACTAACTACATTCATGGTAATGTAATGAAACTACTAAAACTCTAAAGGTATTTCTATTATCTTCGTTATTTACTATCTGTTTATAGATACCTAAAATGTTTATGTATGTACAGGTCGATTGTTTAGTTTTGATTCATTTTTTACCTTGTACAGGTTATTCAATTAGGATTGTAGACAGTGGTATAAGAGCATCGTCACGAAAAAATTAAGATATTTTTGAAATTAGATAGGGATGAAGTACGTCTGGCAACACCCAGGAGAGAAAAAAAAGCTGCGAAAATTTCTTCACTTTTTTCGAAACGTACATTTTTTATGACCAAATCTTTCAGGATATTGATGTGATATTTGAATTTATGTGATATTTGAAAAACTTCAGCTTCCACAGGTCAATCGAAATAGTACTTTTAAAGGGGCATCGAAATAAAACCTTAAGATGGATATAAAATTTTCAAAAAAAGGTATTTTTATGGAGTCTTAAATGTCTAAAATGGTCTCCATGGTATAAATACAAACAGTAATTCTAACCTATAATTTTTGAAGTTTTATTATTCATGTTTTATTGAAATTTATTTGAAAATGCAATTCTCTGAATCTTCAAAAAGAAAATTGATCAATATTTTCTTTAAAATTCATGTAAAAAATTAAACGACCTTCTAACCCTAAAGTCATTAACAGAATCCATATTTTATCATGGTATTACCCTGGAATGAACAAAATTGTATTACCCAGGTACGTCAATAATGGCTTTTTTCAATTGCCTACACGCTTTTATAAAGCTGACGTGATCGCAGATTGCGTTTTGTTTGTTTCGAAAACGATAATTAACATAGCCTTAATTGTTAACGGTGCATCAAATCGAAAAACGTCTTTTAGTCTAAGAATATATAGGAAAACGATTTTTTTGTCCAATTAAAAATCGTTTTCCTATAGATGAAGAAAAGTAATCTGAAAATGGCATTGAAAAGAAAAACGAAAAATCTCTAATAAAAAAGTAAATTTTAATATTTAAATATTTCATTTATTTTTTTATATATTATAACGCCATTTTTAATTAGAAACAGACAGATAAATAATTTCGCCTCCCAAATTCTCTCATTCCTAATTTACCGATAAATTAACATAAAAATAGTTTAATGTCATATTTTTAATTATTAATAATCCAAAAATTATATTAAATACTAAATTATTCTAATCATGCAATATAACTATTTTCAAATAGACAATTTGGCACGTAACAACACTCATTACCAAAAATTATTTTAAATATTCTAATATTCAAAAATAATGTTTGGCCGTAGCTAAATTACACAAATAATAAATATGACATTTTGCCAGTGGCGTAGCTAGATGGGTAAGGGCCCCGGTATAGAAAAAAGTGGGCCTCCATCTCATCTTTCCACGTTACAAACAACGATTAACATGACAATGTAAAATATTTATTACTAGCTTAATATCCATAAGCTTCGAATGATATCCACAAAAATTCCTACTACCTTTCTATCTCTTCATTTTCGAGTAATCCGTGTTAATAGGCGGCAGAATGAATATATGGACCCTTCAGCAATTTCCCTGTCTAGAAGGAAAAAGGAAAACGGGAGTATATTAATCAAATTTTGAATTCAAGAAATTTTCTGACTGACGAAATTCGCGTAATTTTACTCACTACCTACAAAATAATAACATTCAAAAATATCTTTGTTCATATTTAGCTCTCTGAGGACAAAATAAAATACAATCTCTTATCTAGAAAAAAAATTTGTTTAAAAACAAAATTTATGGAGCCATAAAAATAATGCCACAACAAACAAAACAAGCTCGTTCGTTCGCTTACCTTGGCTTACCTCTCGTTTGATAAAATATGTGTGTATTTTTTTTAATCATGATGAGTACACAAACGAAGACTTAAATGGTCGAACTCGCATTAACAGCAAAGCGGTCACTGGCCAGCTTAGATCATTACTCCCTATTCTGTGTGCATTCAACTGGTTACGTTTTTTTTTAAACAATATTTAAGTATCCAGTGTGTGATATAGAGGTTAACCTTTTTTGGTGGTTCGCATCTTTTTTATTGTGCGTGTTCTTCTGGCCTTGAATGTTGGATGATTATCGGTGTCTGTCTCTGTGTGGTATCAACTCACTTCTAACGTCCTAAAAACCTTTTAGGACTGATATCAAAATTATATAGACCCTTGTTTTTTGTTAATAATTCGATTTCCACGAATTATAAATGTTTAAAATATTTTAAATGGTCCGTTGTAAACAGGACCGTCACCCTATTAACGAAAATAGTTAACCGCCCCTAGAGCAATCGAATTTGAAGGTAGTGTAGCGAAGACAAAGTGCAGAAAAATATCGATTAGAAGCCGTATATATCTTTTCGATAATTCTAGCACGATTCTTTCTATTTTTATAATATTTAATATAACTAAAAATAAATATTGAAATAAGAAAAATAATTAAGATAATAATATTTGTAGAAATGTGAGTATAATGTTGATATTTGATGAGTTCCAGTTCATTTGTGTTTTCTAGAGTTTTTAAGTTTAATACATCCAGTGTAGAATCGTTGGATAATTGCGTTATTTCCATGTTGTTGTAGATTATTTGCTCCAATTTATAAGTAGAAGTACTTGATGAGATGGTTCCATAAATTATACCATTAATAATAACCATACATTTGTTATAATGGATATACAGTTTTCCAGTAAATTTGGTGATGTTTTTTCCGCAGGTTGTATTAATATTTATAGGTTTATTAACGTAAGCAATTATGTGGTTATTTTCGACTTCTTCTATGAAACTTGTTTCGACAGTGTGATGTAACGTGCATTGCGCTGGTTCGTTTTGTAGGATTTTTACTTCGCAAGTATTAATTGAGTTATTTTGTAATTTTAATTGTTTACACATATAGAGTTGTTCTATTTGCTTGCAAGGTTTGGTTACGAATGAATATTGTTTTTGATTAAGGAGCAGGTAGTTGGATTTTGGGATAATTATTTTACTACGATTTGTGGGTAGAGGTCTTAGTCTGTAAGTTGTGTATGATTCAATGGTCATTTGTGGGATTTGTACAGCAAAAATTAGGTTAGAGTTGTTGAAATACGCTTTTAATTCTAGGATTTCATAAATTTGTTCGTCATTATAATTTTGAATGATTTGTGGGAGTTTGCTTTTAACAAGTGATAATTCATTTTTATTTAAAATGTGTTTTGATAACAAGCCAAGTTGTGCCAATTGCACTGTTTGGATAATGTTATCTACATGGTCGGTAAGTGTAGTGATTTGGGTTTGTAAAGCAAAGTAAACTTGAGTAGCAAGTAGTCGATGTTCGATATTACTGAAGTTTTTTATGGATTTTGATATAATTTGTAATCGCGTTTGTTCTGTGTTTATGAATTTAGTGATGTTCGAGAAACGTTGGATCATTTGAGAGTTTAGTTTATGTTGATTGTTAATTGAGTCTTGAGTCAAAAGGGAATTGTCTTGTAAATTGCGTATCTGTTTGTTTATTTCTAGAGCGTCGTCATTGTCCATATTTCCAGTAATTTTCTTAATTACACTGCCTAATCCGTCTATTAATCCACGGGTATGTCGGTGATTTATTTTAAGTGAGTAAACTTTATCTAATAGATTTTGAGCAGATTGTTGAAGATCAGGGTTATAAAAAAATGTAGTATTTTCTTCTAATTTATTTAAGGTATTCTTAATTTCTAAAGTTGTAGTTTCTAAATTATTTAAGTCTACTATATGGATAAGATTATTGTAGTGGGTGGTTACCAAGGTTTTTCCTAAGTTAAGTGCTAGTAATTCCTGTGTATGCGTCAAGTCATGAAATTCTGTTTGTTGGCTGGTCGCCATTGCGAACCTGCAAAGAAGATTTTCTCGTTTTAATTTTCGATTTATGATACTTCATATTCTTATTGGTTGTAAAGGCTAACTTTTTATCCTTTTGTACTTTAACTTTGTCAATAGTTGGTAGTAATTTAGAATTTCTTTGGTTAACTTTTACGTAGGTTGTTTGTCCTTCTACTAGTGTAGGTGGGTTATTTAAAGTTTCGTTTTTCTTTTCGATTCTTTTGAGTAAATTTTAGTTATTTTGTTTTATTAGATCTTGAATTAGTTTTGATTCATTTAGATGATGGGAATTGTAATCGTTAAGGGCGTTATTAGTCTTAGGTTCAATTAACGAGTTTTCTCTTATACCATTGATTACTTCGAAAGGAGTTAATTTAGTAGCAGAATGAATTGAATTATTATAGGTCAGGACGGCTAATGTGACCATTTCGTCTAGAGATAAGTTTTCTTTCTTAACTCGTAGTACTTTTAATGTTTCTACGATTGAAGAGTGAGATCTTTCAATTGGTGCGTTTCCTTGTGATGTTCTAGCACAAGTAGTATGGTTCGTAATTTGGTAGATGTGCAAGAATTCTTTAAAATTAATGTTTTCGAATTCTAATCCAGGGTCATGAAATATTTTAGATGGTATTCCGTGTCTAGCTAGGTATTGTCTAAGTCCTTTTAATACTTCTATACCATTTTTGGATGGCAGGGGTATTAGTTCAAGAAATTTAGAAAATTTATCTATGATAGATAAATAGATATATTTTTCAACAAAGAAAAGGTCTATATGTAGTATTTCGAAAGGCCTTGTTGCTTGTTCAGTTTGATTTTGTTTAAGTTTTAGGGGATGTCTTTCATATTTTGCTTGAGCACAAACTTCACACGAATTTATGTATGTCGATATTTTTTGTTTCATATTATCGAAATAGTATCGTCTCTTTAAGTGTTGTAATGTCTCATCGATACCTCTGTGTATAGATATATCGTGATATTTTTTTATGAGTTGGGATTGTTCGTCGATATTTTCAATGTCTTCAAGTATTTTAGTGCAACGTTTTATTTTATAATTTTGAAAGTATTCTTTATGAATGTTTGTTATTGTAGAGAAAGTTTCGTCGTCTGTGTAGACAGCGTTTACTTTATTAGGCGAAAAGTATTGTTTGATAATATTCGTGATTGATTCGTTTTTAAAGTGGGGATTTTCAAATACTTGTCGTTTTCTAGTATTTTAAAAAAATGAAAGATTAGAATGTTTGTTACTGATGGTTTTTTTAAATATTATTTGATTGTTGAATTCATTTAAGGCTCTTTCTGCTATAGGTATGCCTTTATAGAGGTTTTCAGTCAGTCAGCTGAATGTTGAGTAGATATTTCAACATCAACAGAGTGAGTTTCGTTGTTATTTAGTTGTATGCGGGATAATGCATCAGCATTGGTATTTTGTTTACCAGGTTTGTAATCAATAGAAAAATCATACTCGGATAGTTTGATCATCCATCTAGTTAATTTCGAGTTAGGTTCTTTGAGGGAATGAACCCATTTTAGAGGTTTGTGATCTGTTAGAATTCTAAATTTTCTTCCATACAAGTAGGGTCTGAAGGTTTTACATGCCCATACAATGGCTAATAATTCTTTCTCTATCGTGGAGTAATTACATTCAGATTTGTTAAGTGTACGTGAGGCGTAAGTAACGGGTTTATCTGAGCCAGGTGTTCCTTGAGATAGGACAGCGCCAATAGCATAGTTGCTAGCATCTGTTGTTAAGATAAATGGCTTTTCAAAATCAGGGTATTGTAATATAGGATCATTACTTAAGAGTGTTTTGCAGTATTCAAAACATTCCCTGTATTTCGTATCGTTTATATTAATAACTGTGCCTTTCTTTAAACATTCTGTCATAGGTTTGGTTATTTTGGCAAAATTATTAATAAAGCGCCTATAGTAACCGATTAATCCTAAGAATGATTTGATTTCTGTCACTGTTTTCGGTATTGGGAATCTCTTTACAGCATCTAGTTTCTTAGGGTTAGGTTTTATACCTTCTATAGTGACTATGTGTCCTAAGAATTCGATTTCTTTATGGAGAAATTCCCATTTGTCAAGATGTACTTTAAAATTTGATTTTCTGAGTTTATCGAATACTTTGCGTAACATGTCAATATGTTCGGTTAGTGAAGATGAGTAAATTATGATATCATCCATATAGACTAATACTCCTTTACCTATGTACTCACGTAACATATTGTCCATTACTCTTTGAAAGGTAGCAGGGGCGTTCTTTAAACCAAAAGTCATTCGAGTAAATTCATAATGACCATTGTCTACTGAAAATGCAGTTTTCGGGATATCTTTCGGATCCATTTCGATCTGATGAAAGCCGCTGGCAAGATCTAAAGTAGTAAAGTACTGACTTTTTCCTAATTTGTCTAAAACGTCTGTTATATTTGGTAGGGGATATTTATCGTCAACAGTTTTTTCGTTAAGTTTCCTGTAGTCTATGACCATACGCCATTTTTTTTTACCGGACGCGTCGGCCTTTTTACTAACTATCCAGATGGGTGAACTCCAGGGTGAATTAGAAGGTCTTATTATATTTTTTTCTAACATCTCGTTTATTTGTCGAGTCACTTCATCTTTGTGTATATAAGGGTATCTGTATGACCGTGTATACATTGGTATATCGTCTGATGTATGTATTGAGTGTTTAACATCTGAGGTGAAAGTCAAGTCTTGGTCTGGTTTATGAAATATGTCTCTATAGTTAGAACAGAGTTTAAGGGTATTATTTCTTTCTTCATTGTTTAAGTGAGATGTACGTAAATTATCTACAGCGTATTGGTAATCGTATGCGTTCCTGTTTTCAGTGTTGTTGAGTTCTACTTGTCTAATTTTATTAACGCGTTCTGCGCGGATTGGCTGTGAAATTATTATTTTTTGTTTCCTTTGTGAGTCGTTAGTCACAAGTACTTTAGCAATGAAGTTATTTGCTTCGTATACGCCAGATAAGATTTTTATGTTATCGTCAATTTCAACATGAGGGATAAGCACGTCGCCATTCTTTATATTGGTTTTTATGGAAATAAACTTTTGTTCGTTTCCGCTAATAGCATGAATTTGGGGTCTATCAAGGGGTTTTAAATGCAACTTGTTTATGATTCCGTTTAGATTTATAGTGTTTGAATCATAATCAATATTTGCTTTGAGTTTTTTCAAAGTTTCGTTACCGATTATTCCGTCAAAGAAATGATGGAATTTAAATATGAGGAAAAATATGGGATTGTCATTATTTAAATTTGCTAAATAATCAACTCTGACTTTCTGCGTTATTTTATGTTCTTTCAATGCAGTTTTTACGATAGTATTTGTTGGAATGGTTGTTGGGAAATAAATAAGGTGTTTTGGGTCGAGAAAATTGTTGTCAGCTCCAGTATCGATTAAGAATCGTAACTTATCGATCTTAATATACGGGAGGGTACCGTTGGTTATGTCGAGGCTACGTTCGTAAAATTTTCATCTAAACATTCGTTCGTATCGTATTGATCGTACGGGGGGTCATAATATTCATCCTCTTGGTGGTAGTCAATGGATCGTCTTGGTAATCGTCAGTTTTGATATTATGTAATTCTTTTCTGGTATTACCTGAACTAACGTCCATTGGGGTTGGTCTATATGATTGTTGTTGTTGTGGTCTATAAGTATTGTTTAAGGGTTGGTTTGATTGTTGTGGTCGGTATTGCTGTTGTGCAAAGACAGGAGGTCTTTGATGGGGGGCTTGACTTTTATAAAAGGGATTTTGGTTGTTGTACATTGGGGAATTTGACTGGTGTGGTGACTTGAAGTTACTATTGTACGTGTTATTTTGAGGATTTAGTGGTGGTCTAAAGGTATTGAAATTATTTGGGGGTCTATGCATGTAAGACGGGGTGTAGTTAGTTTTTTTGTTGTGGTATCATGGGGTTTGAGTTATGAATAGGTCTCCTAGAGTTATCAGAATTATAACTAGGTTGCCTATTGCTAATCCTAAACCGGTCTAAATTTGATTGTTGCATACTCAATTAGTTCAAGCATATATCGTATGCGTTTTTAATCGAAGTTGGATTGTTAGCCCTAACTATGTATCCTAGTTTGGGATCTAATCCTGCAATAAATGATTTGAGCACAATCATTACATTCAGATCCGTTTGTCCAAGGATATAGTCTGCTGATTTTGATTAGTCGATCGAATTTAGTAATGCCGTCTGTAAATCAGATACTTCTGCAAAATATTGTTCCAAAGGTTTATTACCTTGTGAAATAGTATTGAGCCGATGAAGAATTGTTTCAACAGTACGTCTATCAGAAAATTGCGTTCTTAAGAGTGTTTCAATAGTTGTCCAGTCAGCTGGATCTCCTATGGAAATTAACACGTCATTTGCTTTACCGATTATTTTGTTCCGTACTAGATCAGTGATAACTTCTGTGTTCGTAGCATCGGTTGCTGCATTTATAATTCTGTTTACATTACGCAAAAATCGATTTAGGGTTCCAAAGGAACCGTCAAAGGTTGAAATGTTTTTCAACAAATCCATTACAGTTAATGTAGTAGCCATTTTGTTACTAATATTATTTCTTAAATTTAGGTTATCGTTCAATTCAATTGATTCAACTTGTTTTATTATTTGGTTTAACACTGGTGAATAAGTATTTGAATTATTATTTGTTAAATCCACAGAGTCAGCGTCTGAGTCTGTATTTGAGTCCGAATCGTCTGAGGAAATCGATTTTCGTATTTCAACAGGGGAAGATTTGGGTTTTCGTGTTTTGGGGAATTTGGGCATTAGGGTGTTATAAACAATAATCAAAAGTAATATTACTCACAGTTGGATTACGAACAACATCCACATTATGTTTTAACAATTTAAGTGTTGATTGTTGGACCAGAATTAACTCCACTTGCTTCAATATCCACTTGAAGTGTTCAACAATTAACCACAATGCTGCTTACTTTCCAAAACACAATTTTCGATTGAAAATATAATAAAATTTATTTGTTTAGTAGATTCAATCCATTAAGCATTAAAATGCACTCGTAAATTTCACTAAGTCGATTTTTGCACTTTTTGTTGTGATTTAACAATGGACGCTGATAGTGCTGTAATAACGACACTATCCTACCGGCTGCGCCAATTATATTTTAGATTTCGAATGTATTAAAAAAAATACTTTATTTAATTTAACAACAATACAATGTTAAAACTTATTTTAATTTAAATACAATAACAATTATACAACTTATAATTCTATCGCTAGTTCGCTACAATCAAGCGTGCAAGAAGCCGAACTTGTGTAATGAAAAAGACAATCGTTATCAATTTAACGATGGCTTATATACTAAATTTTGGTTTGTTTTTAGAAAGTATCGCTAAGATTGGAATGCAGTTTAATAAGGATGTTTTAGAAAGCTGTTTATAAATGATGTATATGAAATACGTCATTAGATTGGAATGCAATTTAATAAGGATGTTTTTAGAAAGCTATTTATAAATGATGTGTATAAAATACGTCATTGCATATTTGTTAATAACGTCCTTGACATATTTTATATAAATATACTAATTAATAGTATAAGTGAATTTAGGATATATAACTTATATATATATAACAATCAACAATTACCAAGTGATTGGGGTAGAATCAGTAAAATTATGATTCACAAGAAGGGTGATATAAATGCTATTGACAATTTTAGGGGTATCGCTCAGATAAATTCGCTCACAAAAGTGCTGTCGCATGTACTGAATAACCGATTGACAAGTTTTTTTGGAAAATCATGAAATAATACCAGAATGGCAAACGGGCTTTCGTAAGGGACGAGGTTGTTTAGACAACATTTTCTCGCAGAATGCAGTAATACAAAATCATATACGTCTACCAAAGAGGAAAATATTTTCAATTTTCGTAGACTTCAAACAGGCATTCGACAACGTTGCGCAAGACATTTTATGGAAAAAAATGTTCAACTTTGGGATCAGTAGAAAAATGATTAGAATAATTAAAAGATACTATGAAACAACAAAATTATCCATATGCGTAGGAGAACAAAAAACTAAGGAAATCCAGTAAGGTAAGGTACTCTAGGGGGATCCAATAAGGCCGGCATTATTTAATGTTTTCTTAGGAGATCTAGAGGAATTGCTCAGGCAGAATGATATAAAAGGCATTAGTATAGATAATACTCTATCACTATCTACTTTTAAACAGTATTCCAGCAACAACAAAATTTTCGTTAATTGCAAGAAAACGAAATGTTTATTATTCAAAAAGGGAAAGGTAGCCTTGATTAAAAAACACTGT
This sequence comes from Chrysoperla carnea, assembly GCF_905475395.1. Taxonomy (NCBI): domain Eukaryota; kingdom Metazoa; phylum Arthropoda; class Insecta; order Neuroptera; family Chrysopidae; genus Chrysoperla; species Chrysoperla carnea. The sequence continues at coordinate 955,080 of NC_058342.1, read as the reverse complement.
TCTTCGGAAATGAGAGTATAGATCAAGTTAAAACCTTTACATATCTTGGAATAACGTTTTCAACCTCGGCTCATTTTCTAGAAGCTACTAAAACTAAGGTACAGAAGGCCTTGACAGCCGGAGCCAAGGTACGCCAAATTTTGGCCAAGTTAAAATCAGATAGTTGGGACTCAAAAACGAAACTGTTTGATGGTGAATGCCATATTAATGTATGGGGTAGAAGTTTGGGGACTACGTTATATTCCAGAAATAGAAAAAGTACAATTGAATTTCTATAAATTGCTTCTACAACTACCTAGGAGTACTGCAAATCATCTTGTTCGCCATGAAACAGGAGCCAAACCGCGTGAAGGGGAAGTATTTCATAGGTCTATTCGGTGGTGTATAAAAATTCTCAGAATGCCAAATAATATAATTCCAAAATTATGCTATGACCGACTAATTCAATTGAACTTATCAGAAAACAATAAGATGGAAAATAACTGGTATACGCAACTGGAAAGTGTTTTTCAAACAGCTGGGTCGTTGGAGCTGCTGAGCTCCAAAACCCCTAATATATTAGAGGAAGCAATACCACAGTTAATGAATTCATTTAAAAATAGATTATATGAAGATGACAAAAACAAAATAATAAACTCTTCTTATAAAATTAGGGCTTACGGTGATATTTTCATCGGAAGCTGCATTTTATGCAGAAAACAAGCCACTTTACCCAGTGATACTAGGGACCAATATGAATGATTTCATCCGAGGAAACACAAATTTCATCCACTGGAATTCAAGATGGCGGATCTTTTCCAAAATAGCGTCTGCATACTTTAAAAAATTTATAGAATCAAAACGGTTGCACCGATTTAAGTGATTGAGGTGTCAATCGATTTCTATTAACATCTCTAATCAAAGAAAAACATACCATTAAAAAAAATAAAGATGGCGGCCGAATATTCAGAAAAATGTGTAATTTTTCCATAAATTTTTTCATTCTAGTGAAAATAACAACAAAATATCCTATGATATGGTCACATTTTTTTTTATTTAAGTAAAACCTGATTATTTTAGCTACAAATTAAATAAAAAATTGCTTGACAATCCGTCAAGTAGTTTTTGAACTATAAGCATTACAAAAGAAGCGCCTGGTTTTGAAAGCCTTCATTGCACGTAATGTGATGCAATCTACATACTCCAGTAGACATGCACTTTCTACCTGGAAAGTACTCCGAATTTAATGAAATTTTCACAGGCCATTTGGGGTACTCTAGGATGTCTATAATAAGTTTTCGACCTTGAGAATCCTGTGCTCCTGTGTGAATACCTTGAGAAAACATCAAAATTTGCGGACTCATTACAGTTCTTCGCTTATATCTCGTTACTTAAGCCAATTTTGTGGTCTATAGTCGCTTACAAAGTTGTAGAACATTAAATTTGACAAAGTTACTCGAAATGTAAAAAAGTAGCCGAAACATGAAGGTTTTGTACCTATAACTATTTATTACCATCATATCATGTTAATTATATTAATCGCACATCAATATCAACAGTTTAATACAACTATGGCCACAGTCCTACCCTCTACCCCTTCCCTACCCCTTACCTAACTATCCCCCTTCCCAAACGTGAAGGTCTCTCATTTTAATGTAAAAAGTGCATTTTTAGAAACCTTCACCCACATCAAATACTCTTACGTTGTACACACAATGTGATGTCAAGGGGTGGGAGGAAATTCCGTCGACCAAGATTATTGTTTTGATTTGCAGTTTCCATATTTTCGTTATTATTTTTTCAGGATAATAATTTTTTCATCATTAATTATTATTTTCATTCAAAATAATTTTTTTTTATGATTTCGGAATGTTTTTATTTATTGAAAACATTATACATATAAAAACTCAGAAATGTTTAAAAATTTGTGGGAAAATGTAAACTTGTTCATTATTCAAGTGATTGTGTATGATATTTAGTAATAAAACCTAAGTTGTTATTACAATCTTTTTCTTTGTTAATCAAGTTTACCGTCATGCAATTGAATAATTAATTGATCGAAAATGACAAAAAAACATCCATTATGGGGGTAGGGGGTAGCATTTTCTATTTAATCGAATTTCCCAAACATTTTTATTGATGTTATTTGGAAAAACATGAAATGTGAGCTTGTCAGACTACCGTCAACTAGAGATGCTGCCAAGTACCACTCATATAAGACCTACTTTCAAGTTCAGGCGTGGGTGGAAAGTCAAGAAAGCCATCAACATAACCCTTTTCAATGGGGACGGAAGTTTACCAAACATGATAGGTATTTTGTTAATTATTTTCGTAACATACCGGTCTACAGGTCTGGTACCCATCACCACAACGATGGACGCTGCTCCAGAATATCTGCTTCATATAATAAGCTACTAGTGTAAGAGTGGTTGTCTTACTCTGCAGTGCAAGCCCTGCACAGCAAGCTTAAACTTCAATCGGCCAGACCCCAACGAAGCTGATACGAATAATGAGAGTGAGTACACCACCAATCTCCTCTTTTCTCCATCACCAAAATTACATGAGGCAGATAAGCCCATGAACTTTGTTGACGAGGAGTCCAGCAGCCACCCAACGCTCGCAGATTTTCGTAACATATTGTGTTACCTCTATGAGACTTTTAATTATTTAATCCTAAATATTCATAATTATCTCCTGACTTATGATTTTTTGTAAATTTTTTCCACTAAATTTTCCAAACCTTTCCAAATTTTTTTCATGTATTGTTTTAAAAATAATTAAAGATATTCCAAAATCACAAACCAATAATATTTTATTTATTTGTTCAGACCAATATAAAAGAATAAACGCAAGCAAAAAAATTAGTAATGAAAGTGTGGAAACTGCAAATCAAATCTTGGTCGACGGAACCTCCTCCCACTCCTTGACATCACATTGTGTGTACAACGTAAGAGTATTTGATGTGGGTGAAGGTTTCTAAAAATGCATTTCTTACATTAAAATGAGAGACCTTCACGTTTGGGAAGGGGGATAGTTAGGTAAGGGGTAGGGAAGGGGTAGAGGGTAGGACTGTGGCCATAGTTGTATTAAACTGTTGATATTGATGTGCGATTAATATAATTAACATGATATGATGGTAATAAATAGTTATAGGTACAAAACCTTCATGTTTCGGCTACTTTTTTACATTTCGAGTAACTTTGTCAAATTTAATGTTCTACAACTATAGACCATTAACTTCGGAGTACTTTCCAGGTAGAAAGTGCATGTCTACTGGAGTATGTAGATTGCATCACAATACGTGCAATGAAGGCTTTCAAAACCAGGCGCTTCTTTTGTAATGCTTATAGTTCAAAAACTACTTGAGGGATTGTCAAGCAATTTTTTTTTTAATTTGTAGCTAAAATAATCAGGATTTGCTTAAGTAAAACAAATGTGACCATATCATAGGATATTTAGTTGTTATTTTCACTAGAATGAAAAAATTTATGGAAAAATTACACATTTTTCTGAATATTCGGCCGCCGTCTTTATTTTTTTTAATGGCATGTTTTTCTTTGATTAGAGATGTTAATAGGAATCGATTGACACCTCAATCACTTAAATCGGTGCATCCGTTTTGATTCTATAAATTTTTTAATGTATACAGACGCTAGTTTGGAAAAGATCCGCCATCTTGAATTCCAGTGGATAAAATTTGTGTTTCCCCGGATGAAATCATTCATATTGGTCCCTAGAATCACTGGGTAAAGTGGCTTGCTTTCTGCATAAAATGCAGTTTCATTTTGCTAAGCCCGATGACTATAATAATATTTATAAAAATATAACAAATATAGAGCATAGGTACAACACCACACAGTACCTTTTATTTAAAACTGCTTTGAATAAAACTCGGGTGTTGGCTCAACTAAGACTAACAGGTTCCAAATTTATAATTCTTATCATTAATGGGATAAAATACATTATTGCTACTGGAGTAAACTGTGCAATATGCTCCTTGCAAGAAAAAGAAGACCTGAGGCATTTCATGATTCATGTCCACTATACAATTATATTCGATATACTTATCTTGCGGACTACCAGACCGATGGCGCGACGACATTAGACACATTATTGAGCATAGAATCAATTCAAAAGGTCAATTATATCTTTCTATATACCGCTAATGCCCTTAAATTGAGATCGTTTATTCTTAACGAATAGACTCTCATTTGTTGTTATAGTTATGCATTTTTATTTATATCTATTGTTAAATTTCTTTCTATTATCCATTCTTAATTTTGTGAAATATTTATAATTTGATTTGCTGTTGTCTTGTTATGGTAAAAACATTATGAAACTATCTTTCAAATACTTTAGAAAATATTAATTAATGTACCTAAACCTTTGTAAAAGATTATTTCTTAGAAGAAATAAATATATTATACTATACTATACTATATCAACTATTTGAACTAAAATTATGAATTAGTTTGATTTTAAAACCATAGATCAGCTTCCTGAGCAAATACGATCTGCTAGGCCCAAATTGTATTTACTGTTACGACAGTAAAGTGGTTGATTTAATTAGATAAGTTTGAGGTTTTACTTCGCATATCATATATAGGATTTAAAGAAAGTATCGGAACGATCAAAGAACTCGATAAAGGAAAGAAAATACATGTCCAATATTTAAAAAAATTTATTGAAATGAAAATCGCAATTTTTTATTATACTTTCAGATTCTGCATGTGAAAAATAGTTAGTTTTACTAGTTTTTTTTTTTTTTTTTTTTATTCGTGGTAGTTCATAATATTGGAAGAAATTTTACAAAGTAATGAAATATAATAATGAATCATTTGACTTACTTGAAATTATCCTACAAATGGTAATTTTAAGACAACTTCTGCTGTATGAAGGAAAGGGCGATTTGATGTCTTAAATGGAAACCCCGACAGCTTAAATCCATAAAAAATTGAAGTTCGTATTTTCCGAAATTTAGTTTGTTTTGCATTCGCGTTATCGCAAAAAATTTTTTCAATGTTCTGAAAAAGTTTTATTATTTTTAAAGTGGAATATAATCTGCACTTTTCTTCTAATGCGGGTGAGATTGTCTTAAATTTAACAATATTCTTAAGTTAATGACATGGTTTTTTATTGTTTTTGCTTTCCTCATAGTTTTTCCGAAACTAAGGGAAACATTTTTTGCAATTCAAACTAATCCAACTTGATTTTGTATGGAGAATGCATATGTTATATTCTGTCGGGATTCCCATTAAGGGTTTTATTCATGATAATTTAGAGTCACTGAACTTGTACTTAATCATTTTTAATTAGTGTGTGTAATTTCTCCGATTTCAGGACAGATGTACCTTCAAGTGAGGAAAACGACGCATAATTGGTGTTTAACTTTTTCGGAAAAAGCGGTAGTATTTTAAAATAAAAAGAAAACATTCTTACAGGAAACCGCTGAAAAACTTGGGTCTCCTATAATTTTTTTTATAATGTACGGTTTTTCAGAAATTTTTAGTTTTCGGGAACTTTTAATATGTAAATATGTATGCATATATGTACATTTGTTTTCAATAAATATGTACAATTTTTTCAATTATGTGAAAAAATTAACAACTTTAATATTTCTTGTTAATGTGTAGTTTTTGAGGAATCCACAGTTTTGGGAATGTTCACTTAGGTGAAAATTGATAATTGAATGCCTAAATAACGATTTTAATAAATATCTTTGAAAACAACAGTCGATTAGTCCCAAACTTGTACACTATATTTGTAATGTAGTAAAAATCGCTCCCTTTCAGTTTAAAAAAAAAAAAAAAAAATCAGGATTTATTTTTTAAGAATGTACGAGCGCCAGGGCAATTTTGGATGAAAGTCTTGAAAGTTTGATTATTTAAATAAATAAATTATATTTAACATTGACTTATGGGAAAACGGTAAAACAAAATTCAAATTAAAGTTAAAACCTGAAAAAATTATTGAAAAAAAATGCTGTGTCGGACTAATTAACGATGCGATGGATGATCATGGCACAATAGGTGAGACACAAATTTAAAAAAAAATTTTTTTTCTCCAATTTTGTGGTAAATTATGTTATAACTTGACAATATAATACGAAAAGTGAGAATAAAATTTTTCGATATCCGGAGTAATTTTCAAAATATTGAAAATTGTAAAACTCGTTTTATTATTTTGCTCTCGATGCTTCGAATATCCAGGCAGATATCGAATAATTTTATTCTTATTTTTCGTTTACATTCATGAAGTTATAACAAAATTCAGCATCAAAGTTGAAAATTCTGTAAAAATAATTTCAACCACAAGTCTTAAGTTCCCTTGGCGCTCGTTTGGCAAAAAAGATTTTTTCCCATTACAAGTAATACATAAGAGGCCAACTCTCTGTAGGATTCATGATTAACCAGGGAATTTAAAAGAATTTTTAAGCAAAGTCTCGGACTATAAAAAGGATAACTAGTAAAATTTTAAAAAGAATATCACGACATTCGTTCTTAGGATAATCTCAACCAAAGGAACGTAAAGTTTGCAAACACAATATTTCATCTCTTTAATAAAAATCGATTAAAACGTCTTTTGATGCTATATTTTTTCTCTGCTTTTCTTATTTTATTATTTCAAAATTATTTCAAGACCAATATTTATTGGTTACTTTTTTAAGACCAACACTTGTTTATTTTTCTACGAGCTATAAAAAATTCCCTTACGAGCTTTTTTACTAAGATATTCGCTTTCCAAGCAAAATTGGCACTTTTGATTTAAAATCCTGTATCATCGTAATGAAATTTTATATGTCATTTGAAAACTGAAACTGCCTTCTTTTAGGCTCTTATATATGATTTTGTAAAAGCTTTTATCACGCACAACAAGTAAGTAAACATAATACACGCTAGTAACTTGATTAAACATTTCAATAAAAATTTATTGCTTTTAAATTTGCTTAGAATACGAATATCTTGGACCAAAAAGCTTGTATGGGACTTTTTATAGCTAATTTTCAAGAAAAATAAACAAATATTAGAGTGGTCTTAAATATTTATTGAAAAAAATTTTTGATTTTCGTACGCTTTTACATTTCTAACCCTTTCAATCCTCCGTTCAAAGTCGCAACGGATGATAAAATTTCTCGAGCAATTGAATCCAAAACTAGAAAGTATTAGGTTTTGAAGAAATAACTTCCAAATTTTCTTTGCTTAGTCCACTGTTTTATTTATAAATTAATAATTTAAATTACTATTCCAGACATGTTTCGTCTAAACTTAGACATTTTCAATGTGAAGTATAATTTAATGTTGATCGCTTTTTATACCGCAATTTTTGTGACGTATTCATATGGAATGTGTACCAAAATTAACAAGTTTTATTTTTGTTTTCCAAAAAACACATTTACAAGGTGAAATACCTTTGTGTCAAATTGTTAAAATATTAAGAAATTAGATAACAATAGATAAAAATGATTAGAGTAGATAAAATATTTGCATAGAATAAATAACAGTTTTGAGAAGATAAAATTAAATAAAATAGATCACAGATAGGTTAAAATAGTTAAAAGAACAAATAAAATAAATGGATAAAAGAATAAATAAATCGATAAAAGAGTAAATAAAATAAATAGGTAAAAGAATAAATACAATAATAGATAAAAAGATAAAAAGTTAAAAAATCAATGATCTTTCCGTTAAAATTGAGTTTAGATACATAAAATAATAGGGTAGCTATCGGATTATGTCGAAAAAGGTCGAGTAATAGTCTGTTTGGTCATTAAGTAATGTTGAAGAACCTCTCTTGTGTTTGTAAATCTCGATAGCCTCCCATAAATTTAATTTTTGACCCTTTTGCGCAACATGTAGAATTTCTATTTTTTGATCCGGAATGTGGCCTTCTTGTATCAGGTGATTCGCAAATGCTGATTCACCCGTCTTCTTCCTCCAATATCTCCAATGCTCACTGTTTCTCACCTTAAAACTTCTCCCAGATTGACCTATGTAAACACCAGTACAATCTTTACACCGTAATTTGTATACCCCAGATTTGTTTAATTTGTCCTCTTTTTGTTTATTATTTATGATAATGTCGCCCAGTTTTATTGGTGCCTTGAATGCAACATTAATTCCTAATTTTTGAATTTCATTTTTAATTTTGTCCGATGTGCGTCTGTAATACGTTAAAACTTTAAACTGTGTGGGTATAGTAATGACTGTTTGGTGTACTGCATTTAAAGCGATTTTTCTTTGCTGCTTTTTTAATATTCGGTCTACCATTGTTGTTTCGAATCCATTATAATTGCAATGGTTTTTATGGTGTTAATTTCTTTTTGGAAATTTCCTGTGGACAATGGTGTAGTTAGAGCTCTATGAACAATTGATTGGTAGGCAGCCATTTTTTTATTACTTGGGTGTAGAGAATCACTGGGAATCGTGATGTCCGAGAATGTGGGTTTCCTATATATATCATATTCCAATTTGTTGCCTATATTTGAAATTTTTAAGTCTAAGAAGTTGATCTCGCAGTTTAGTTCTTTTTCTAACGTGAAGTTAATTTTAGAATTTAGGGTGTTAATGTATTCTAAAAAATTATCCAATTGTCTATCTGTACCGTCGAAACATATAATTATGTCATCCACATATCTGTACCAGAATTTTATGTGTTGTCGGGCCCGGTTCGAGTTTAAGATATATTCCTCAAAATTGTTCATATAAATATCAGCTAACAAAGGACTGAGAGGTGATCCCATGGCTAGGCCAGCCGTCGCTCTATATATTTTGTTGTTGAAAAAAAAATAATTTTGTTTTAGGATAGTCCGTAACGCTCTTGTTATTTCAGTTCTTTTGATCGGATTGACGTTCTTCTTTTCCAAAAGATCCAAAATAATGGCTATGCATTCTGGAGTTTGTATGTTTCCAAACATGTTACAAATATCTAGTGAAGCCAATTTATATCCTTTTTCCTTTTTCCATTTTAAAGTTTTTAAGTTTTTCTGTTAGTTCTATTGAATTTTTACACTGTGTTTATGGAAAAGATCTTGTTCGGATTTTAAAATAGAACCTAGATGTTTCGACAGCTTATAGGAAGGACGACCAATGTATGACACAACTGGACGTATTGGTGCTGTGTCTTTATGGATTTTTCTAGTCCGTAAAGTACAGGTGCTCTTGGATTCATATCTGTTAACCGATATTTAAACCCACACAGTTTAAAGTTTTAACGTATTACGGACGCACATCGGACAAAATTAAAAATGAAATTCAAAAATTAGGAATTAATGTTGCATTCATGGCACCAATAAAACTGGGCGACATTATCATAAATAATAAACAAAAAGAGGACAAATTAAACAAATCTGGAGTATACAAATTACGGTGTAAAGATTGAACTGGTGTTTACATAGGTCAATCTGGGAGAAGTTTTAAGGTGAGAAAAAGTAAGCATTGGAGATATTGGAGGAAGAAGACGGGTGAATCAGCATTTGCGAATCATCTGATACAAGAAGGCCACATTCCGGATCAAAAAATAGAAATTCTACATGTTGCGCAAAAGGGTCAAAAATTAAATTTATGGGAGGCTATCGAGATTTACAAACACAAGAGAGGTTCTTCAACATTACTTAATGACCAAACAGACTATTACTCGACCTTTTTCGACATAATCCGATAGCTACCCTATTATTTTATGTATCTAAACTCAATTTTAACGGAAAGATCATTGATTTTTTAACTTTTTATCTTTTTATCTATTATTGTATTTATTCTATTACCTATTTATTTTATTTACTCTTTTATCGATTTACTTATTCTTTTATCCATTTATTTTATTTGTTCTTTTAACTATTTTAACCTATCTGTGATCTATTTTATTTAATTTTATCTTCTCAAAACTGTTATTTATTCTATGCAAATATTTTATCTACTCTAATCATTTTTATCTATTGTTATCTAATTTCTTAATATTTTAACAATTTGACACAAAGGTATTTCACCTTGTAAATGTGTTTTTTGGAAAACAAAAATAAAACTTGTTAATTTTGGTACACATTCCATATGAATACGTCACAAAAATTGCGGTATAAAAAGCGATCAACATTAAATTATACTTCACATTGAAAATGTCTAAGTTTAGACGAAACATGTCTGGAATAGTAATTTAAATTATTAATTTATAAATAAAACAGTGGACTAAGCAAAGAAAATTTGGAAGTTATTTCTTCAAAACCTATTATGGAGTTCCACAAAGTAAAGCTCTCTACAATCAATCAATTAGAAAGTATTAGTTTTGCGTATGAGCATCATAGTATTATAGAATACACCTTTTTTAAAATGGCAGCCAGGTGAAAAAACGTCTATAATATTTATAATTTGTTTCCGTTTTAAAAACGAAAAGTGGGAGAGTGGTAAACTCCAAAACTAGAAAGTACCAGTTTTTAAAGAAGCTGTTGCTGTTCCAAATTCGATGATTTTTGGCAGACATACAGTTGTTTGAAATTTTGTGTTAACAAATTTTACTTTAATATTTTGAATGTTAGTAGTATAGTCATGTATGTTTCAGCACAAAAGAATGGTACGCTTTTCCAAAAAGGGCAAACCTAGGTGAATGTTGGAAACCTCGGTTGAATGCGAAGTTGGAGGGGGGACGTCATTGGGTTTGACCAATAGTAGCGCTGTAAAAATCAAGATGGCGTCGGGAGGTGTGGTTGAATTGGTGGGGAGGAATGGCTGCCTAAGCATTGATGACGTCATTGGCTTTGACCAATAGTGGCGGAGAGTGAACGGGGGACGGGACGTTGACATTAGTCAGCAATTTTCAAGAATATGTTAATTTGACCTTGAAAAATATTGTAATTTGACACTTTAAATATACATGATAAAATTCAAAACACGTGACCGGATGCTAATATTTTTTTATGATTAAGCAATGTAATATGACACTTGAAATTTACATAATAAAAATACATGTTCAAACTTGTTTGAATGGACTTTGATCTTAAAATAATTTTACACGTGTCAGCAATTTTCAAGAATATGTTGAAATAGATTTGACCTTGAAAAATATGATATCATCATCTTGTTACAAGTTCAAACTTGTTTGAAATAATTTTACATGTGTCAAAACACGTGACCGGATGTTAATATTTTTTTATGATTAAGCGATGTAATATGACACTTGAAATTTACATAATAAAAATACATGTTCAAACTTGTTTGAATGGACTTTGATCTTAAAATAATTTTACACGTGTCAGCTATTCTCAAGAATATGTTGAAATAGATTTGACCTTGAAAAATATGATATCATCATCCTGCTACAAGTTCAAACTTGTTTGAATAAAAATACATGTTCAAACTTGTTTGAACATGTTTAAACTTGTTTGAATCGCATTAGATCTTAAAATAATTTTACACGTGTTATGAGATTAGATAATAATTTCTGGTGGGGGATTTTTGGAGTGGTGGTAATCATATAAAAAAGGCGCTCAACATTACGGTAATATCAGTTTTCATTAAATTTTCATAATATTAATCAAAATGAATAGAGCAGAATTAAAATTATTAGATAGTTGTTTAGTGCGACCATGCATAAAAATGGACGACTTGCCACTGAAAAAAAAAATTAAAAATACTAAAAATGGAGCGGATTCTAACGATACATGGGCCATCAATAAAAGTTTCACTGGATATAAGCCTAGATGGTACAGAAAACGAGGGGGTTTTTCTACCATCTAGGTTTGCAGTGTTGACGGACAACATGATTAAATTATTTAACACAAAACCGGGGTATTTGAGGGTGGAGGAGAAAATTGGAAGAAGTCACCAACTGAGACTGCGCCTATTCGAAGACGATGGTGATGATGATGATGATGATGACTATGTTCAAGAACATCATAATTTTTAACAAATCATTCCTATATTGAATTTTATTACTGCAAGATATATATATTTTATTGTTATTGTTATAAAAAAATTGTAAGGTTTATGTTTTTGATATTTAAAAAAAAAAATACTAAATAAATTATGGATATTTTTGTAAAAAATGGTGTTTATTTTAATTCATTACAATTATGGGGTACAATGTCGTTACAAAATCATATTGATCTGTTTCAAAATTTGGAGATGATTTACCCAGAATATTTTAATGTGAGTATTGTTTGATAAGATCTGTTTAGAAAATTGTAGCCAAATATTTTTATAGATGGAATTTTATCAACTTATGGAGGCATGTCGTTGGAGTATACCTACAAAGTTAATCGACACATTACGGTATTCTTATTTAGAAGTTGATGATTGCTTTCATATTGCTGCATTTATAGTAAGAAATTGTTTGGATGCAATCTTATTTGTAAATTATGCGAAAAAGTTCAACTACTTTAAAAGAGATTTCAATCAGTTTGAAATATTACTAAATGAATGTTGTGATGATATTACCCATGGAAGTAACTTGAGAAAAAATTGGGGGTACATACGATATCCGCCGAAAACAATGGATTGGTGGTAGTGCTAGACATGATGAGAGAATGTTTTTATGGTATGAACAAATAGATCCTAAAATTCTCTGTAGAATGCTATACCAACAAATGGATGGTGGAAATATACCGAAATGGTTCGAGCCATGGATATGTGCTACAAATTGTAATGAAATAGACAGATGTGATTGTGGAAGAAATAGTGATGATCATGATTGTATATAGAAATAAAAACATGAATATAATTGTCTATGATAAGTTTTTTTTAAAAATGTGTTTGTATTTACAATAAAAAACACCTATAATTTAATTAATCATTGTTTTGTTTTATCTATGAAATGACCTCACCACCTTATTTTCAGGTTATAAATACACCTTGTTTGTGATAATTATATTCGCACCATCAAGTAATTTTGAGTAATAAACATGAATCAAAAAACATTTGTATTACAACAATATTTTTATATTGTTTTGTGTTAGTTAAAAATTGCTTCAATAAAATTTCATGAACCTAGTCTAATATATATTCATATTAAAAAATACATTTTTTAAAACACAAATATGTTCACAAAAGCGGTCCACTATGACAAAATTTTTTTGTTACCAGTATGTTCACAAAAACTTTCCACTATAAAAGAAGACTTTTTTTATCAATATATGAATCATGTAAAGAGTCGAACCCTAACCACCTGACTTTAACGTTAGATCCATGTTTAGCTAAGACCTTTTCCACTAAATAAATGTTTGGATCGTGAACTTTTTGTAATTCTTCAGCATAGAAACCACCCTTTATATCTTCGTTGTTGTAATCCTTCAATAAACATGTTCTTGGGTTTGTAAGTTTCACCTCGTGAATGGTGAATATTTCTGGTAACTACTCCGATTTTATAAGTTTTTGTTAAAAACTACTCCGATTTTATAAGTTTTTTAACAAAATTGATTTGATAACTGCTTTAATACTCTGATTTTTTCAATTTTTTTAATAAAATTGTTTTTATATCTGCTTTAATACTCATGTATTGTACTCATGTTCATATCCAAATCTAACGGGACAGGAGAAAGAGAATTCTCAAGAATATGTTGAAATAGATAACATCTAACCTTGAAAAATATTGTAATTTGACACTTTAAATATACATGATAAAATTCAAGACACGTGACCGGATGTTTATTTTTTTTATGTTGAAATAGATAACATCTAACCTTGAAAAATATGATATCATCATCCTGTTACAAGTTCAAACTTGTTTTAATCGACTTAAAATAATTTTACACGTGACCGGATGTTAATATTTTTTTATGATTAAGCAATGTAATATGACACTTGAACGTGTTAGATAATAATTTGCAAGTCTGAATTCCAAGAAAAGAATATTATGAGTCAGCAATTCTCAAGAATATGTTGAAATAGATAACATCTAACCTTGAAAAATATTGTAATTTGACACTTGAAATTTACATGATAAAAATACATGTTAAAACTTGTTTGAATCGCATTTGATCTTAAAATAATTTTATACGTGTTAGATAATAATTTGCAAGTATGAATAAGTCTGAATTCCAAGAAAAAATAATTCGTTTGAATATTATTATGGGAGTCAGCAATTCTCAAGAATATGTTGAAATAGATAACATCTAACCTTGAAAAATATGATATCATCATCCTGTTTCTTAAAATAATTTTACACGTTTACATGAGATTAGATAATAATTTCTGCTGGTGGGGGATTTTTGGAGTGGTGGTAATCGGATATAAAAAGGTGCTTTACATTGCAGGAAACATCAGTTTTATAACAAATACTTATTAGTTAATATTATAACTATAGTAAAAAATAAAAGTTGAAAATGAACAAACAAGAAAAAAAAATTTTAGACAGTTGTTTACTACGACCGTGTGTAAAAATGAAGAATTTGCCAATTAAAGAAAAACTAACAATTTTAAAATTGGAGCGATTAATGACGAAACTTGGAGCATCCATAAAGGTGACACTGGAGGTGAGCCGGGGTGGTGAGGTTAGAGAGAAGGCAGTGTTTCTACCACGTCATTTCGCTTCAATGACCGATAACACGCTTCAATTATTTAAGAATAAAGCGGGGTACTTGAGGGTGGAGGGGAAAATTGGAAGAAGTCACCAATTAACGCTGCGCCTATTCGAAGACGACGTTAACGAAGATTGTGTTGACATCGAAGAAGAAAGTCAAGCATTATTTTAAAATCATTCCTATATTGAATTTTGTTACTGCAAGATATATATATATTTTATTGTTATACATCAGAAATTTCTGAATAAAAAATCATTTTATAAAATCTATGTATTTTTATTTTTAAATATTTATAATACAACACTGTTTTTTTAAATAAGAAACTTACAAAAAAAAAAAAATAATAATAATATTTTTACAATGTGATATTTTTTATTTTATTTTATTTTATTTTTTATAAATCACAAGTATGTTCACAAAAGCGGTCCACTATGACAAATTTTTGTTTGTTACAAGTATGTTCGCAAAAACCGTTCCACTATAAAAAGAGACTTTTTTGTCAATATATGAATTGTGTAAAGAGTCGTACCCTAACCACCGGACTTTAACTTTGGATCCACGTTTAGCTAAGACCTTTTCCACTAAATAAATGTTTGGATCGTGAACTTTTTGTAATTCTTCGGCATAGAAACCACCCTTTATATCATCGTTGTTGTAGTCCTTTAGTAGATATGTTCTTGGGTTTGTAAGCAGGTACAGACCAATATTAAACAGGTTAAAACCAGTATTAAACAGATACAGACCAGTATTAAACAGGTCAAAACCAGTATTAAACAGGTTAAAACCAGTATTAAACAGATACAGACCAGTATTAAACAGATACAGACCAGTATTAAACAGGTCAAAACCAGTATTAAACAGATACAGACCAGTATTAAACAGGTCAACACCAGTATTAAACAGATACAGACCAGTATTAAACAGGTTAAAACCAGTATTAAACAGATACAGACCAGTATTAAACAGGTCAAAACCAGTATTAAACAGGTCAAAACCAGTATTAAACAGGTTAAAACCAGTATTAAACAGATACAGACGAGTATTAAACAGGTTAAAACCAGTATTAAACAGGTCAAAACCAGTATTAAACAGATACAGACCAGTATTAAACAGGTTAAAACCAGTATTAAACAGGTCAAAACCAGTATTAAACAGATACAGACCAGTATTAAACAGATACAGACCAGTATTAAACAGATACAGACCAGTATTAAACAGATACAGACCAGTATTAAACAGATACAGACCAGTATTAAACAGGTCAAAACCAGTATTAAAAAGGTTAAAACCAGTATTAAACAGATACAGACCAGTATTAAACAGATACAGACCAGTATTAAACAGGTCAAAACCAGTATTAAACAGGTTAAAACCAGTATTAAACAGGTCAAAACCAGTATTAAACAGATACAGACCAGTATTAAACAGATACAGACCAGTATTAAACAGGTTAAAACCAGTATTAAACAGCTACAGACCAGTATTAAACAGATACAGACCAGTATTAAACAGGTTTTCACCGATTTTACTCCGACTTTCGCCGATTTTACTCCGACTTTCGCCGATTTTACTCTAGTTTTCACCGATTTTGCTCCGACTTTCGCCGATTTTACTCCGGTTTTACTCCGGCTTTCACCGATTTTACTCTGGCTTTTTAATTTTTGATAAAGTTATTATAAACTTGTTATTTAATTATATTTGTTTTCCTCAAGTAATGGATTATAGATAGTATTTCTCTTCTGATGTTTGTAGAATGTAGTCTTCTTAATTTATCAATTATTATATTACGATCACTATTGGAATCAATTTTTTTTTTTTTCATAAGTTTTCAATACTAGGTTGAAAAAAACTGTTTAATACTGGTTTTGACCTGTTTAATACTGGTTTTGACCTGTTTAGAAACAGACCTGTTTAGAAAGAGACCTGTTTAGATACAGACCTGTTTAGAAAGAGACCTGTTTAGAAACAGACCTGTTTAGAAAGAGACCTGTTTAGAAACAGACCTGTTTAGAAACAGACCTGTTTAGAAAGAGACCTGTTTAGAAAGAGACCTGTTTAGAAACAGACCTGTTTAGAAAGAGACCTGTTTAGAAACAGACCTGTTTAGAAAGAGACCTGTTTAGATACAGACCTGTTTAGATACAGACCTGTTTAGAAAGAGACCTGTTTAGAAACAGACCTGTTTAGAAAGAGACCTGTTTAGAAACAGGCCTGTTTAGAAACAGACCTGTTTAGAAAGAGACCTGTATATTTATTGAAGGATAACAGCAACGAAGATATAAAGGGTGGTTTCTATGCCGAAGAATTACAAAAAGTTCACGATCCAAACATTTATTTAGTGGAAAAGGTCTTAGCTAAACGTGGATCCAACGTTAAAGTCAGGTGGTTAGTGTTCGACTCTTTACACGATTCATATATTGACAAAAAAGTCTTATTTTATAGTGGACCGTTTTTATGAACATACTTGTAACAAAAAATTTTTGTCATAGTGGACCGCTTTTGTGAACATATTTGTGTTTTATAAAAAAAAAATAAAAAATATCACATTGTAAAAATATTATTTTTATTGTAAAATTTTATCTATAACATATAAAAACAGAGTTGTATTATAATAATATTTAAAAAATATATATTTATAAATTATCGAAAATACATTATAATTATTATTCTGAAAAGTATAAAAACAGAGTTGTATTATAATAATATTTAAAAAATATATATTTATAAATTATCGAAAATACATTATAATTATTATTCTGAAAAGTGTCCATTGTCATCATCATCATCTTTCTTCATAAGATAATTTTCAATTATTTCTTTCACTTGAACATAGTCGGATAACTCGTCTGATGTAAATACACTGTAGTAAGATTGTTCAAAAATGGATAGTCCTACAATTCCATCATTTTGTCCAGAGTGGATATTTTTTAAAATCCAGTTCCAAATTTGTTTATCTTCATCATCTGACGATGGGGAAAATTTCACTTCTAAGCCCATTTGTTCTACCTTATCAATAAGGTAGTTTAAAGTTTCCGGTCGACCACATTTAATTGCCATATTAACTAATGTTTTAAAATACTTTGTTAACACATTGTTTATAGTACTTAAACTACAATTATCTTTAATCATATTAACAAAACAGTTGTTATCACTATTATGATTACCAAAGTCTTGCATTTTGTATGTTTAAACTAACACTAAATTGTTTTCTACAATAATTCTACCTAACTATCAGTTTTTTTTGACACCCCCACCACTACTCTATCAATTGTTCATGCGCACTACTCTATCAATTGTTTGTACACCTATCACAATACCGAACCACTTTGAGGATCACAACAACAACAGCAGGACACATTTCTGAAACAACAGCAAAAATTAGCTAAATATTAAAAACATAAAAATATAAAATACTTACACTCAACAAATAATGCTATAGTGGCCCCATGGTTTTGTTTCACATGAATTGTGAGTAATGTATCGTTTTTGGTCAAATGGTGATAAGCCCACTTTCTGCTGTTTGATGGTATGAATTTTGTGGCGCTTCGATCGAATGCTTTGTTGATGATTATATGATTTCCGATTCTCTATCAAACATTTTTTATAATCATCAAAAGTAAGCTTTCGAATTGCTGACTTCTTGAGACCTTTTGATTTTTTCGTCTCTGTCTTGTTTTGCACCCGAACTGTATACATCTTACTTCGCAATCCAACAAATTCCAACATTACTTCACCGTTGTTTTCATCAGACATTAAACCTTTTACTTTCTTATTACGAAGCGGTATTTTATAGATGTTATCAGGTGCGAAGTCAGCAGTATCAAAGCGATCAATATCCTGCCTCATGACGTCATAGACGGAAATATTTGATATGTCATAAACTAAACTGTCGGTATCTGTGTATAAAAGCTTAACATTTTCACGACCGTATCGAGGGTACATGTAATTATAATGAAAATCATACACATACGTCTTCGATACATCCAAAATAGTGAAGCCTACATAGATTGGTTTGTTTAAAAATATTTCAGTCTTTTTCAACTCTACAATACTGACGTCATTATCGAGCACTGTCATACTATGAAAATTGGGCTTAGCAATCAATTTTTTTACTCCATGCTTTCCATCCCAATTTTTTCGTATGTAAACAACCCGGTGTTTTCTAATATTCTCCATGGTTTTACCGAATATAGCATTGATCATCAATTTGAACAATGATTTTTCAAAATCATTCGTTGCGTTCTTACGCATTTCGGTATTGAAATCAATGTATGATTTCAACCATGGAGACTGATCAAACTGTAACACACGATGGTATTTTGTTACTTTCACACCAAGTTGTATATATAATTTTAAAATTCTATAGTGCACGATATATCTGGTCTTGTTGTACAGAGTTGTAAGCAGGTATTTTTGTTTTGATCCTGGTGGTTTTGCTATCTCCGGACATGGTGGTAGATCGCTAAAGTAATCATGCAGATTTTGGGGTATTTCCAGATCCACTTCTAAAATGAAACCGACTGGTGAATCGTCTGCAATTTCCATGACGTCTGGTGTGTCAACCCACTCGAAATTTCCAGTGGGTAAAGATGTAGACATTGCTGCTCCATATTCATTCACCACATCGTAATACATCAAATAATGTTGTATTTCATTTGGATTATACCCCTCTGTCATGTACTTATTATTAGCTTTTGCATAGCGATTAGAGCAATGACTCACACCACCTCTGATTCCTCTCTCGATAAACAGAAACTTATCTACATCAGTGAACAATTCCAGTTTCTTATCGGTGTATTTCAACATGGCTTCCCATGTATAGCCAGCTAGTGTATAAGAGTGAGCTGGATCAAGACCATATTTATGCAAACAAGTTTTACGGAAATTTTCAAAAATGTCCGCAAGTAGAAACACATCAGTTTTCATATACAGGTCGGAGTATTCACCTAGTGTATGTAAACCAAATGTATTCCATACCTGTATAGCATGATTATAATCCTGATCCGTTATGTGCTCATCTGTTAATGCACTGTAGAACGCCTCTTTTGTGGGTAAGCTTACCTCATCAAGACGTTCCCAACTAGACATGTATTCATAAGGAAATACACCTTTTCTTGTTAACAATTGAAATTGTTCATCATCACTGACCTGCAAATAAAAAAAGATACGGCTCTGTATAAAGTATTTATTTATTTATATTTTTTATGACTTACCTCTCTATGTAAAAAAGTTTTTTTATCATTATCTAAATAGGAAGCCAGATTATCTAATTTTTCAGAGAGAAACTTAAAGGAATCAATGAATCGTAATTGAATGTCCGAGACGTGTTTGGTAAAACTGATGTACTTTTCTTTGTTGATGGGCAACACATCAACATGACCATCGAATTCTGTTAGCAGAGGTTCTATTATAAAATGTGCATCATATCCGCTTAAATTATGCATCACAACAGGTATCACCCTTGAATTTTGATAATTTAAGTTACAAATTTGGTGTGCTGGACCTCTGTAATAACCTGTAAAATAAATATTTAAATAAGATAAAATTTAAACAATAATAAATATTAATACATACCTGTGATGTGTGAATGGTCACGCACGCGGATACTATTTGTTGGTGTAAAAGATTTTTTAAAAAATATGACACTTTTCTGCACACAGAAACTCCATTTCTTGTTCGATGGTGAGCGGTATCATTGGTTCAACGTGTTTAATTTTCTTTTCCAATGTATACGCAACCTGTTCCAGTTCTTTAACAAACCATTTTGCGCAATCAGTACCACGGTATGCCTTATAAAACGATTGGTTGGGATCATGGGTACAATGAACATAGTAACCTACACTGTAGGGTACATGTTTTTGAATATTTTGCGTATAAGACCCATGATCCATTTCCATGTCTTCATGATGTTGTGGTACCAATAACGCCTCAAAATCTGCATATACAATATATGGAATTGGTTCTTGATGAGAAAATTTCTGAAACTCAACGAACCGCTCGTCATCAGTTTCAGGCATTCGTACCCGCACCGCTTCTTTTTCACCACAATTTACTGAATGCTGTTGGAGTTTGACTTCTGTAGCAAAATAGTTGAGACATCGATCACATAAAAATATTTTATGCCTATTACTCTTTACACTCGATCGAGCCAACTTTGCTAAATTTTTTATCCAGCAAAAGTGGTGACTGTTCCCATTCTCCACAGCCAATAGATGAATTTTCTTCCCCGCAGTGTTCGAACTAACGCGTACAGGGAAAATTTCTAAATCACGTAGAAACGTATGTTTGTAGCCGTACACGTTAATCGATAGCTGCGGGTTCATCTTTTCAAATTTATTAATTTGATCCAGAGACATGGGAAACTTTAATCCATCATATTTTAAATGATATTTATAGTGCGGGTACTTAGTTAAACGATGAGGATGCTTTTCAACCGGGTAAAGTGCTGACATTATCGACCATAGAAAACAATGCTGGTCTTTATTCTGGACATTGATCACAGCTTTTCTACATTTAATTGCAGATGGTAGTTCGCAAAATGTTCCAGCTGTGATCGGAGAGTACTTATTCATGTGGACTCGAATATTTATGATCATGTCAAGAGCCCAACCGCTATCGCGTTCCTGGAATTCTTCCAATTTTTTCAGCAAATAGTTTTTGACATGATCATTGTACCACTCCTGCATGTCCGTTGTCAGATACATTTCCTTGGCCGACGTTATAAAAGTTTTCAAATCCTCCTCTTTGGTAATGGGCTTAATAAAATTGCCCGTGAACATAATATACACCTGAAATAAAATTCAAGATCTCATTAGACTATTTAAATTATAAATCTTAAATTTTCCTTACCTTGAGGGGATGCTTCACTAGCTCACGCCGAACGTGTCTTCTAAACATTGGAAATGCCCGGTTGAAAAATATATTTGGATCTTTATAATCCAAATTTGTAATCATACCAGTCTTCACCCTACCCTGATGGTGGGTTTCAATTGTCTCCCAGATTAGATGTCGATTTTGTTTTTTGGTGACTCCACCACCTTGTTTAACTAAATCTAATCGCAGTCGGTGAAGTTGCCGCTGGTATGATTTACAAAGTCCAATATTAGCTTCAAGACGCAGAGGATTTTCTTTCTTTAACATCAACATCTTTTTGAATAAGCGGATGTTCTGCTTATTAAGTATCATCCATCGCTCAGCTTCCTCCACCGTCTTGATGAGCCTCAACGCTCTCTCCACTTTCTTCATCATATCAGTGCTACCACCTTGAGGTACCACGTTTAGCGTCTGCATAACATTTTGTTCGTAGGTGTCCATCTTTCAAAAAAATTATATTTAAGTTTCACAATATTATTTAAAAAATTTATACACTTACCGTTATATTTTCAAATACTAAGCAAAATATACGTTACCGAACCGTTCAACACTAGAGTTAACTAGCAAATGAGTAATATTTGTTTTTTTTATAAAATATATAGACTAAGTTTAGAATAATAAATATATCAAAAACAAAATAATAATAATAATAATAATAATAATAATAATAATAATAATAATAATAATAATAATAATAATAATAATAATAACGTAAAAAATATATGCGGAAAAATCTAACTGAAGCAAAGGTGAATTTCAAAAGAGATACTTCAACAGCTACGTACATCACTTTTTATAGCATTATCCCCACCACTAAAAAAGTTGTAATTTGATATTTTTATAATCGTAATTCAAACTAATTATTTTTTCTTGGAATTCAGACAAGTTTAAACAAGTTCAAACAAGTTTAAACATGTATTTTTATTATGTAAATTTCAAGTGTCATATTACATTGCTGATTCAATAAAAAAATATTAACATCCGGTCACGTATCTTGAATTTTATCATGTATACTTAAAGTGTCAAATTACAATATTTTTCAAGGTTAGATGATATCTATTTCAACATATTCTTGAAAATTGCAGACTCATAATATTCTTTTCTTGGAATTCAGATTTGCAAATTATTATCTAACACGTTCAAGTGTCATATTACATTGCTTAATCATAAAAAAATATTAACATTCGGTCACGTGTTTTGACACATGTAAAATTATTTCAAACAAGTTTGAACTTGTAACAGGATGATGATATCATATTTTTCAAGGTCAAATCTATTTCAACATATTCTTGAGAATAGCTGACACGTGTAAAATTATTTTAAGATCAAAGTCCATTCAAACAAGTTTGAACATGTATTTTTATTATGTAAATTTCAAGTGTCATATTACATTGCTTAATCATAAAAAAATATTAACATCCGGTCACGTGTTTTGACACATGTAAAATTATTTCAAACAAGTTTGAACTTGTAACAAGATGATGATATCATATTTTTCAAGGTCAAATCTATTTCAACATATTCTTGAAAATTGCTGACACGTGTAAAATTATTTTAAGATCAAAGTCCATTCAAACAAGTTTGAACATGTATTTTTATTATGTAAATTTCAAGTGTCATATTACATTGCTTAATCATAAAAAAATATTAACATCCGGTCACGTGTTTTGAATTTTATCATGTATATTTAAAGTGTCAAATTACAATATTTTTCAAGGTCAAATCTATTTCAACATATTCTTGAAAATTGCTGACTAATGTCAACGTCCCGCCCCCCGTTCACTCTCCGCCACTATTGGTCAAAGCCAATGACGTCATCAATGCTTAGGCAGCCATTCCTTCCCCCACCACACCTCCCGACGCCATCTTGATTTTTACAGCGCTACTATTGGTCAAAGCCAATGACGTCCCCGCTCCAACTTCGCATTCAACCGAGGTTTGCCCTTTTTGGAAAAGTGTACCATCCAACTGGGCTGAAAGTGGGCTCGATTATCTCATCTAACGTCCAATTCCCGCCCCCTTTAACCCCCACTTCCAAAACCGCGCCCACCACTTTAAGCCCCACTTCCGCCAAGAAACACACTAACGCTCTGTCAGCCACGCCCCACCACACCTCCCAACGCCATCTTGATTTACTATTGGTCAATGACGTCATCTATCCCCTCCAACTTCGCATTCAACCGAGGTTTCCAACATTCACCTAGGTTTGCCCTTTTTTGAAAAGTGTACCATCAAAGCGGGGTTACTTGAGGTCAAACTGGCCCAGGAGTGACTTGACTATACTACTAATGTTTGTTTATATTTATAGCATAAGTATATACTATAGATATGTTCAAGTACGTAGTCCGTGGGAGTGGTACAGTGACTGTGAGTGTCAAAACAAGGCTTAGTAGCGGTGTCTAAGGAGAGTTGGTTAGGAGCGTTACATGTAGGGAGGGAAAGTTCAGGATCAGTGTCTGTTGGGGTTTCGGAAGATAAGTCTGTGGTGATGGAATGATAATGCAATGTCTGTGTGTGTGGTGGTTGAATTTGGTTTAAAGTTGAGTTTAGGAAAATTGGAGGGGTAGGAAGTATAGTACAGGAGACAGTCAGTGTCTCAAAGCGGGGGAGTCAGAAATGCAGTTTGAAAAGGACAGGTGCGGGGTCTTGTTGGGGGAGGAGGGGAATAAAGGGATTAAGGGCAATTGTGACTAAAATGCTTAAAATAAAATATTTTTCTTTAATAATAAATAAAAATTTTAACTTGTTGAAAAAATTTATATCTTGCTAAAGATAATTATTTATATTTTCTCTCCAATAAATTCTATATAAATTTCTAAAAATTGCATTTGTCTGTATCATTTTTCTGGGCAATTCATTTTTACCGTCTTCTTTTGGGGATGTTCAGTATAAAGAGTCTTCTATTACCAAATTTTTTTACTTCACTCAATCTTGGTGATAACTTTTAGAAGGATATAAGTTGAAAACTTTTAGATCTTGTAAAAACCTAAACCCAACAAATTCATTTTATATTCAATTTTATTCATTTCATGTGAAAAATACGATATTTTGTTACGAACCGTTTCGGTAAAAAGTTTTGCGCTTTTCAAATCTATTTCTTACAATCGTAAGAATTCGTATTTGGACATTTACACAAATTTTTTCTAAAAATTTTCAATTAAAAAAAGAACGGTCAACAGTTTTCCAAAATTAAGCTCCCACAAGAATCGCGACCAGTGATGCAATCGTAAAATTAACGAAAAGTATACAGTATATAAATTTTAAAAATTAGACGGTATACACTTTAAATCGGGAAATAGTTTTTGTTTATTTTTCATAAAGCCCAAAGTATATACTTATTTGCCAGGTCAAACCACAGGGTATATACCCTACACCGCCTTATATTCGATATTATAGCACATACCGATATCATATTTTTAATCGAAATCTTAAGTCGAACATTTGTACCTAATTTCGTTTCATGAAGCCAAAATAAAAGCTGGATCCTCTATTTGCAGATAATGGTCCTGATCTCAACGAAACTTACACAATTATACGAGAACAAGAAACAAAAGAGATACACCAACACAATTTGTACACAAAACATTTCGAGGAAAACAAAACAAATAAATTGCAA
This sequence comes from Chrysoperla carnea, assembly GCF_905475395.1. Classification (NCBI taxonomy): domain Eukaryota; kingdom Metazoa; phylum Arthropoda; class Insecta; order Neuroptera; family Chrysopidae; genus Chrysoperla; species Chrysoperla carnea. The sequence continues at coordinate 930,109 of NC_058342.1, read as the reverse complement.
GTTTGTGGTGCTTCGATAACAAAGGATCCGCTGCAAAACCTTTCTCAGAAGATGAGGGAAATGTTAAAAACAAAAAAGGACACTTTATGCAGTTTGAAATCAAATGAAATTTTTCAGGATTATGTAATACCTTATAAGAAATCAAAAATAGATAAACAAAGGTCCATAAAAAATTGGGAACAAACCAGTTCAAGCAATTGAAAATCCTGAAGAAGATTTGGATACATCATGAAGAAGAAATTCGTTTTTCGTGAAAAACCAAACAAAATGAAGAAGCAATTAGAATCATATGAAAGAAAAAATCCTGAAGAAAATAACAGTACATACACATTAACTAAAATTGAGAGTTAGGTAGAAGTGAAAAATGAAAATAATGTTGCCATTAATGTTAAAAGAGCAACTAAGAAAAGGTTCCATACAATTGAATCATATAATTGCATATCATTGGGAGGCGACGATTCCTCAAATTCGTCCGGAAATTATAAAAAATCAAAAATAGATAAACAAAGATCATTAAATAATCTGGAACAAACAGTTCAAGCAATTGCATCTCCTCAAGGTGAAACTAAAACTGGTAAAATAAATTAAAAAAGAGAAGAAATTTGTTGTTCGTGAAAAACCAAATAAAATCAAGAAGCTATCAGAATCATTTGAAAGAAATAATACTGAATATAGTAACAGTACATATACATTAATTAAAAATGAAAGTCAGGCTGGGGCTGGAAATGAAATTCACATTAATGTTGATTCAGCTAAGTCTCTCACCATAGGATTTACAAAAACTACCGAAAATTTGAATACCTCACATTTATCTGTTAAAATTGCAACTAAGAAAAGGCTTCATACAATTGAACCATATAATTACTTGTCATTGGGAGACGACAATTCCTCAAATTCGTCTGGAATTAGTGATTATAGCTTTCCATCCACAGAAGTACAAAAGCTTGTTGATGAAATATGTGCCGATACACCAGAAAATAGAGAAAAGAAACGGCGTATCAAGAAAGTTTTAGAGTTAATCGAGCTAGCCGAAGCCGAACAGGCCTGAGAATTTAGGCTTGTGGAAAAAGCAAAACTCGGATCGACTAATTGACATGAATTAATTTTATTGAATTGGAAAACTGTTGAATTTATCAATTTACTTTGTATTATTAATTTTTGAATAAATATAAATTAATCATTAATAAATTCATAAGACATGACTGGATGAACACGTTATGCCACATTTTTTCGAAAATCGATCTTTTTTTAGTTTTAAATACTTTTCACATAACATCATTAAATTTTATCAATATTTATTAATATTTGTAATATAATCACATAAAAATGGTTATTGTATATTATTATAAAGCATTATACAAATTAGAATACTCGATTTCTTTTATTTTTGAATTTGAAATATAACACCTTCATCCACATAGGTCTTTAAATGTTTTGATTATTTTCATGTGTATTAAGGAAGGTCACAGTGGCGCGTTAACAAATTTTCGAATGTTGATAACTGTTTTTTGGAAAAATTTGGTTATTTATGGATAATGGGTTAATTACAGTTTGATATCTCTTTTCGTTTTTGAGGAAATGAACTAATTACATGATTTTTTCAACACCTCTATCCAAAATTTTGTTCATAGTATCGATATTTTTAAGCGTTGTAAAGATGGGACTAAAATTAGTGTACCTTGACTATATTTAGTAAATACATTTTGAATATAATTTTGATCTTTGAATCCAAAAATATCAAATTGAATGACATAAATCAACAAGTATGATTATTTCAAATTTTTAACTGAAATTATTGAAAGACAGAAAAATAAAACAATTTTATGTATATCAATTAATGTAACTCAATATCTTTTTAAACTAAAATAAAATGTATGAAATTAATTGTCAAAATTTCCATCAGTGTCAATATCACCAGAACATGCTGCACATGTCGTATTACAAAACTGCTGACGCTTTCAGTAGCTACAAGCTCCACCACACCCCGTTTTGTAATTGCAAAAAATCATCCTAAGTAATTCATCTGGTGCAGGCTCAGAATTTTGACTGGTTGTAAAGTTCTTTCGTTATAAATCCAATCCTAATCAGGTGGACGAATATTTTTTTTTTCTAGCCAAATTTACGTTTGCAAGTTAAATCTTTTAAAGTGTTCTTCTAGAGCGTCAACTGTTGGAACGACAGATGCCAGTTTTACAGCACTCAATATCTTTGGAAGATCCATATAATATTATAGCACAGTATTTGCCCACTTTTAAATTTTTATCGAGCTTTGAGTTGCTTTTGTAAAACACAAGTTTTTCTTTTAAATCAAGTCGTATTTCTAGAAGGTTGATAAATTTTTTTCCTTTATTGTAGAAAGTGGCATTCCGTAATTGAATCTGAAAATAGCATTAACTTTGCACTGTTCGCATAATCGAACTGCCAACTGTTTGATGAATACACCGTCGATAAGATTTTTTTGCTGTCCAAGTTAAAAAAAAATAAAATCTTTGATCGATATCAGCACTAGCGGTCAAAATATCTAAGATATCTATATCATCTGCTGCTATAACTTTTTTCAGAGTTGAATTATCCTGAACAGCTATTTGATCTATTAATTCGTCGACTTCTCTTTTTTCTTGATAACTTTTAATAATATTTTGCTGTAAATTTTCGATGAGCTATTTGATAAAACAACTATTATTTTTATAATATGATTTATCGCGAGATAAATGTCTTGTAGACCAGATATTTCAAATTAAAATTAATTAATTTAATTTAATTGACAATTTATTTTACCATTGTAGAAATTTTAAATAACAACAATTAAAATATTTACAATGTTAAATATTTTATTGAAACAAAATTACACAACAATCCGAACGTATCCCGTAAGTCTGATCTGAATAGGTTAGTTGATATATGGTATCAAACTAAATAATCATTAAGAAATGTGTTATTTAAACCAACCTTCTGCATAACAATCTAAGTGTACTTTGAACAACTACAGCTTTGACCGTTTAGGATAGATACTATAGAATTGACATTTTAGAAATTATTTGGATATACAAATAATAAAAATAAATTAATGTATTCAAATCTACTCTCTTCATGAAATATGAACAAAATTCAGTGGCAAACAAATTTCAAAATATTCAATATATTTAAAACAAGTGCCCACAAACAATTGACTGAGTTAATTGTTGAAATATCCTGTAGAAAATGTGTTGAATATCAGTGTTTGCGTCTTGTATTATTATACCATGTATATGTAAAATATATCAAGGTGTATTGAATTTAGTCCTAAGTTTTTAACGCTTAAAAATATTGATGCTACGAAAAAAATTTTGATATAGGCATTCATAAATTCACCTAAAGAGTCAATTTTCGATTGCCCGTTCGTCCGCCTGTCAACACAATAACTCAAACACGAAAAAAGATATCAAGCTGAAATTTTTATAGCGTGCTTAGGACGTAAAAAGTGAGGTCGAGTTCGCAAATGAGCAACATAGATCAATTGTGTTTGGTAAGCCGTTAGATATGGAACAAAAGTTAACGTGTAAAAAATAAACAATTTTTGTTTGAAACATTTTTTCCTAAACATCACTGTGTAGCCGTGAGGGCGCAAATTTGCTTAAAAACATTATATAGTATGTATATACAGCTACCTATTGTTCATATTTTTAATTTATACGTTACATATATTACGTATGTGTTTGCTTCTTTATCTATCTTTATTAACATGGCGTAAAAAAAACAAACGACTGCGTAATCAACACTATCTATATATTGTATTTCAACAATGAACTCAATCAATTGTTTGTTAGTAACAAATGGCCGCCGTTTATTGGGTTTTCAAGAGTATTTTCTAGAATTGTTTTTCGTTTTTCGAGAATATTTCACAAGATCACTACTTGAAGCAGCTACTGCTTATCTTTTATAGTTTTGGAGAAAATTGACACGAACATTTTGTTATAATTTTCGCCCTTACGGGTAAACAGTGACGTTCACGAAAAAATGTTTCAAACAAAAGTTGTTTATTTTTATATACGCAACATTTTTTATATTTAAAGTTTTGTTCTATCTCTAAGGGCTAGTAAGATGGGTCCTACGGACCCAAGACCCAAGTGACCAATGTTGCTCCTTTACGAACTTAACCTCACTTTTTACGTCCTGAGTACGCTATAAAAATTTCAGTTTGCTACCCCTTTAGTTTTTGAGTTATCGTGTTAACAGACGGACAGACAAAGTGGGGGGAACTTTGTTATAAGCAAATTAATTGTTTATATGACCATAGCATCTAAACTATTGAAAATTTTACACAACAATTGTTAACCATTTTATTCTACATGAAAAAACGAATTTTTTTTTTTATTCGTCTTGATAAGACCAATAGAACCGGGTATATTGTTAAAATTGTAAAAAAATAATGTTGCACAAGGTCGGCGCGCAGCGCTTGGTTTGACACGCCCGTTGATTGGCCAATAAATAATATTTTGGTACCTTAAGGTACTCATTTTAAAGGTATGAGTCTATATTTTAATGTTATGTGCATAAAAATACGTTTTATGCAATAGGAACGAAGCTTGCACGAATGTAAATATTTAGTTTTACCATTTTCCCGGCCTGGTATTAGTTTATGAGTCCAAATCGAGCCCTTAGTAAAAGAAAACCCCACAAAATTATATATGAGAAAATTTCAAATTTGTTTTAGTCTAAGGTAAGAATCTTTATTTTTTTTGAATGTCTCTATTGAAACTTGAGTTATTGCAACCGAACGCTTTGCAATATCTGATTCAATCAAATTAAACATGAAAAGGGGATGAACGTGTCATCAAATTAAGTATGTTTGTTTTTTCAAATGTTGCTTGCAATGTAAAGGCAATGTTAGATCCTAGTTTTTGACCTCGACAAACGACTGTATCATGCCGCAAAATGAGAAAAAGCCCGAAAAATTTGACTCTATTTCAGTTTTTGCCGATTTTGACATGAAACGACTGGTTTTTCATCCAAAACTGTCATTTATTTTTAAAGAAGGTTAAATTTGCAACAATTTGAGATCAAGCCGGTTTTTATAAGACCGATAGTTTCGGAGATACAGCTTTTCGAAGTTTGTCTAATTTTTCAAGTTACACGACTTTACCCACAATTTCATCATACATTCGAGCGTTTGGTTGCAATAACTCAAGTTTTAATACAGATTTTTGAAATATAAAAAGATTTTTAAATGAGAATAAACTTGCAATTTTCTCAAATATAATATGGGATTTTCTTTCGCTAAGGGCTCGGTTTGGAAACAATTCTAAGTTATTATGGAAGATACTTAGTTTTAATAGTGAATGTGTTATGTGTGATGAAATAAGTTTGGAAGAATTATTATAGTCAATTTTATGGTCTGGACGAAGAAAGTGAGAATACAGTGGGAGAATTAGTGATGATAGATTGCCAGATTGATGACTTTGATTTGGCTATTGATGATATAAATATACATTCGGCTGTAGTTATGGCAATGTTTTCTATGTTACATCACTACGAGCAAGGAGCAGGGTATCTGAGTATAAGTGAGAGGAGTGAAAGGTATGTGATTGCAAGTTTTCGTATGTATGGGTTTAAATGGAACAGTAAGAAAGTAGTGGGTGTTAGAATCCCAAGCGTCCCCCCATACAAGAACTGACTGTCCAATATTGCTTAACTTCTGTGATCGGACGCAAACCAATTTCAATTCAAAAATAACTTTAAGTTTATTCATTATAACAACAAAACATAAAAATTTACATACTGAACAATGCAAATAAATAATAATTTCAAGAAATTACACAAAAAGTTATTAGCATAATTTGCTTTCACCCTTTGACTGTCCATATTTAACAAAGTGCTTTAAAAAATTAATTTTTTAGTATAGAAATGCCGTTATATTGTGTGTTTCAGATGATATTAGTTTGGGTAGGATTTACAGAAAAGGAAGTGGAAATACCAGTTTCATTATTTGGGGAGTGGTTTGGGAGATTTATTTAATTTATTTTATTTATTTTAAATATTTTAAAGAAACAAATTATCTAACAATCCGAACATATGTCAAACGATTGTAATAATAAGTATATTTGTGCATTAGATAGTTCACTTTATATATGCTTTTAAAATACTACTTAGTAATTAAAGGATGCGTTTTTAAAAGATCCTTTTTGTAATATGATCTTTTGTACAACACTCGTGACCGTCCAGATGTTATAACATTAATATTATTAAAGGTCAACTTTCTCGTAATATTTAAAGGTCAGTTTTCTGAGAAAAATTTGAGTATAGCAATATTTAAAATAAATTTTCTAAAATAACTATTCTAATTTATGAAAGCTAATAAATAATTATTTAACAAATGCGTAACATGCGCATGTTACTTTTTAAAATGGTTTTAAGTATCTAAAAAGAAATTTAAGTAATAGAGGATATATAATTCCTCCCTTCTAAGAATAAACTACCGTTGTTTACTAGGTAGTTCGATCAACATAAAGTTTCGGTATCGGGATTCCAACCATTTCGAATTGATTTCGATTAATTGCAGGCATTGGCACTGCTTGTGTGTTTTGATTCCTTTGACCATACTTGTAGAGAATATAAATTATGCTTGCTATTATTATTATTATAACAATAATTAATGACCATGTTACGGAATGTTTATATAGTTTATTTGCTATGAGTTCCAAATCTTTTGTAAAGTCGTAGTTAGCTAGTTTTTTCATTCTAATATCAGGTTGTTTATAGGAGATGTTTATTTTATTGAATAATAATTGTTCCACTTCGATATTAGTATATGTAGTTTCCAATGTTCCATATCGTATACCATTAATATCCATATAACATTGATTCAGGGTAATATGAAGTTTACCAACAAAATTGGTAATGTTTTTTCCACATGACGAACTACCGGCTTACCGGTGTTCGTAAAAATTATAAAATGATTAGTAATTAGTTCGAATATAATATTCATTTCGTCTGTCTGCTCGTAAATGCAGTGTCCATTACGATTTTCCAGTATTTCCATTTCACATGTATGACGTTTTCTGTCATGAAGTTGCGTTGGGTAACAAATGTAGTCTTGTTCTATTCTTTTGTAATTATCATTTCTTATAAATGAATATTCGTTGGGATTATGAAGGATTAAATTAGTTTCGGGATTTATTTAAGTATGATTTATAGGGATAGGATATATAATCGTTAAAGAAAAGTTAGCTGATGAATATAATATTTGAATCATTAAAATACGCTTTCAATCCTAATAACTCGTATATATGTTTTACGTTTATTAAATTAATATGTTGATCTAACTCATTTTTTATTAATTTCAATTCGTTATAGCTCAAAATATGTTTAGAAATAACGTTTTCTCTGGCTAATTGAATAGCAGTAATTATATTGTCTATGTGTTGATCTAAATATCTAACTTGAAACTGAATAGAAAAGAAATATTGTGATTGTAAGATTTGTTGTTGCATTACGTTATAGTCATTAAAACAGTTGATTATGTGCTTTAATTTAGCTTGTTCTGCATTTATAAAATTTGTAATATTGCTAAATCGTTTGATAATTTCTTGATTTAATGAATGTTGATTTGTTTGTCCCTGTTTTAAAATCAACTCATTGTCTTCTAAATTCCTAATCTGTTCGTTTATGCGTATAGCATCATCGTTATCTATATTCCCCGAACGATAGCAAGTAATTCCTTTTCAATTGTGGAATAATTTTGTTCACTCTTGCTTAATGTTCTAGAAGCATAGCAAATTGGCTTGTCTGAACCAACAGTACCTTGTGATAGAATAGCTCCTATCGCAAAGTTAGATGCGTCTGTTGTTAAAATAAAAGGTTTTGTAAAATCGGGATATTGGAGAATCTCCTTTTAACAATGTTTTACAAATTTCAAATGGTTCTACATAGGCTTTATTTTTATAGTCTACTACTTTATTTTTACGAAGTTGTGAAGTCATCGGTTTTGTTATTTTAGCAAAATCCTTAATGAATTTGCGGTAATATCCGATTAGTCCTAAAAATGATTTTATTTCCGTGACAGTTTTTGCAAGTGGATATTTTTCAATCGCAGCTATTTTTTTTTGGGTTAGGTTTAATTCCTTCGGTTGTAACTACATGTCCCAGAAATTCAATTTCTTTACGTACAAATTCGCATTTGTCTAATTGTATTTTAAAATTGTGCAATCGTAATTTATCAAAAACTTTTTAAAGAGTTTCAATATGTTCTTGTAAAGAAGAAGAGAATACAATTATGTCATCCATATAAACTAATACGTTTTTTCCAATGTATTCACGAAGCATGTTATCCATAACTCTTTGGAACGTTGCAGGAGCGTTCTTAAGGCCGAAACATACGAGTATACTCATAGTGTCCGTTATCTACAGAAAATGCGGTCTTGGCCATATCTTTGGGATCCATTTCTATTTGATAGTACCCCGAAACTAAATCCAAACAAGTAAAATATTGGCATTTACCTAACTTATCAAGAATGTCAAATATATTTGGCAATGGGTATCGATCGTCAATTGTCTTTTCGTTCAGCTTTCTATAGTCGGCTACTAAACGAAATTTCTTTCTACCGGAAGAATCTGCCTTTTTACTCACGATAAAAACAGGAGAATTCCAAGGGGAATTCGATGGCCGTATGATGTTTTTTTCCAACATTTTTCAATTAATAATCAACGCATTATGTTAAATGGAATATTAACAAATTATAAAACGTTATTTCTCATCTTCTCATATTTTTCAGGTTATTACTTGAACAATTTTGCAAGCACTTTCAGAAAAGTTTATGGAATATTCACAAATCATAAAACGTATTTTATTATTTGCACATATTTTTTTAGTAGTTTCTTGAACAATTTTATAAACATTTTCAGAAAAACTAAAACCATTCTTATTTATTTCAAAAAATATCAACATGATAATTGCTCTTCAATTTTGATGTATTTATGCAATATTTGTGAATGGGTTTTAATTAAATAAAACCAGTTACAATAGATTTAATTATTATTAACTTAATTATAAAACTTTCGTTTGTTTAGTAATTAGTTCATTCACTCAGTAATGGCTGCTAGCATTTGTTGATGCACGTTCACGTTCAGTCAGTGTGTATTCGTCATGAACACCACTCATCACAATTTTAATACATGAGCGCTTAATACATTCTTTTTTTTTTAAACATCGATTATTTCTATCGATTTGTTTAATGTTCGATTCATCGATGTTCCATTATTTTTAGATTATATCGAATCCAAACAATTGCCCATTACCAACAAAATAACCGTATTCACGTCTTTTGTATCTTTTGTAATTTAAAATATTTTCCAAAATTAATATAAATTCGATAACGAGTGGATTTCAGCATTGATGGTGACGGTAAGTACTAATAAACCATAAATATTAATAATATATTAATAGCTGCTACTTTTGACAGTGATTGTAAGTTGCGTTGTCCTAACCTTAAAAAATAAAAAAAAATCGTTTATATTTCTTTCGAATTTAAGATATTTTAAGCTACTTTAAATGATATATTGATATTTATATTTTATTTAGTATGCGTTGCAGCTAGTGATGAGTTAAAAAGACTGCAAGAATACATTGGTAAAGATCCTTTAAAATTTGTATTGGTAAATTGTATTTGTAAGATTATGCTAGAAATACCAACAATGGACGATAATGAAATCTTAACTCGGATCATTCACATTTTGCATTCATTATTTTTTAGCTTAAATGATATTATAAAGATAATATCAAGTTTAGTCTTAATATTTTGAAACAGAGTAGAAAAAATATTTGGAAGTTTATTGCTTTAATTTTTAGGGACGTTATTTCACAATGAAATATTATAGAAAAATATAAATAATTAAATGCAGGTCTATGATGAGTCATAGATGGACTGCGTGGCATGGAACAAACACATTACGGTGTATGGAACAAAACTCAACATGACATTCAGTAATGATATATAGGAACACGTGATTCATTCAATGGATATACAAAAAACTTCATGTAATAAAATAATAATAATAAAATTCATGTAATTATTTATTTAGACAAAATAAATATGAATAATAATTTAAATGTGTTTATTAAATGGGATAAAATACTAACCAACAGATTGGAGGCTGTGAGTACGCTGAAAGTGATCACCGAGTGCGTTACTACACGCGCAATCGGATTCGGAACAGCACATATATTTTCAACAATGTTCCTGTTAAGGAAGATATTTATTAATTCTACCGAGTATCGCTTTTTGTATTTGAATGTAAAGTCAAAATAGCTCAAAGGGGAGTTACAGCGATAACAGACAATGAGAACTTTTATGAACGAAGTCCATTGACTAGCAACTTGATTGGCGTCTTGAAGTTGCTCCACTGACGATTTCATATACGAAATTTAATTGAAACTATAAAACATCTCCAAACGTTAATCATCCATTTAAACCAGCTATACATAAAAAAAAGAAATCGAGTTTTTGTTTATACCGAAATCAATGAGCACTTATTATTTCATCTATATATATAAAAAGAGAGTGTTTGTTTGTATGTCCCCGATTTTCCCTAAAACTAACCATTGACCTTCGGTAGGGGATTATGTTAGGCTCCCATTGTGAATAAGGGAGTTTGGTGGGGGTGCATTGTGAATAAGGTAGTTTGGTGGGGGTGGAATTAAAAATGATCTAGGAATTCATAGAAAATAGATTAAAAAAATAGTTCTAATAATTTTCAATAGATGGCGCCACTGTCAATAGTACAATTTTCACTAGATGGCGCTACTGGCGCAAATGTCTTTCGATTGTTCTCGAAAATTCTGGAATGCTCCATGGATTTCTATCGAATTTTCTAGAATTTTCTCGAACATTCTGGAATGTTCTATGGATTGCTATCGAATTTTCTAGAACTTTCTCGAATATTCTCGAATGTTGTATGGATTTTTATTGAATTTTATCAAACTTTCTCGAACAATCTGGAATGTTCCATGGGGTTCTGTCGAATTTTCTAGAATTTTCTCGAACATTCTGGAATGTTCTATGGATTTCTATCGAATTTTCTAGAATTTTCTCGAATATTCTGGAATGTTCCATGGGTTTCTATCGATCTTTCCCTTACTTTTCCGTACACACAGAGAGTGTAGACATAATATTAGGATCGTCCAAAAAAATCTTACTGTTCCGTACACACAGAGAGAATTAAAAAAAAAGTCTTTCATTTAACAATTTTGAAATTCAAATGTGCAAAAACAACCCAGCGAAGCGGGTTTAACAGCTAGTTATTACATAAAATGGGTGAAATTAAAGTAAAGTATAAAACATCTCCAAACGTTAATCATCCATTTAAACCAGCTATACATAAAAAAAGAAATCGAGTTTTTGTTTATACCGAAATCAATGAGCACTTAATATTTCATTATTACATAAAATGGGTGAAATTTGAAATCGAGTTTATTTATAACTCATTTTGTATTCCGAGTTTTGTTTATAGATAAATATTTATCTTATATTTCGATATATTTATTTAATGATATTTATTTAAAGATGAGGTATTATAGGTCAAGGCTAGGCTGACGATATTAATAAATAACTTTCAATTTCAACTTCATTTTTCGTTATTATTTTTTATTTTAAATGATATTATACAGTTTCAGTGTAGTTTTTACACAAGTGAGCATTAAATTTATTTAAAGAAAAATATAAACAAATTTATTGCTTCAATTTTATGCATTTATTCGGCAGCATACCGTCTATCAGGAATAGAGAAGGGAATGAAAGAGAGAAAAGATCTGAAAAGGAATGTTTAAAGTACTAAAATTACGCAATAAAATTGCTTAAATAGTTTTCGTCGTACTCCTTATTGATAATTAAAGAAAAAAATTACCATCATTTATTCATTCAGTTTATTTAAAATGAGTTGAACTTGAAATATTGTTTATCTCAAATAGATATTTAATCGGTCTTAGTTTAACTGAAAAGAATAGCCCTGCAATTGTGATGAACAAACGAACGAAATGCGTGAATGCTGGAACCAGCGCGCCTGCCGATTCGTATTTTTTGAAGAAATTTGCAACTACTCCAAGTTATTCGTGTGCTCAATTTGTTTGTCTCTTTTAAAGTTTCCAAAACATGATCCTGTCGCTCAATAATAACGCATTGAAATTTCGCGTTTATTATAAATTCCAGAATCTTCTTCAGGAGTAAATCCAAAATAAAACTAAAAATTTTAATAGTTTTAGGACAGTTTGAAAAGAAGTAATTGCCCTTATGGCAAAACAAATATTCACCAAAATTTTTAAGTGAAATTAATAATGGTGACAGTAAATATAATTGTTGATTCCTAGCCAAGATGTCTCCCATATAGGTTAACTATCCATTATTTTCGATATTGTAATACAAGTTAAATTTAATAAAATGACCAAACTTATGACTTACTATTGAATTTTCTGTCCAATGGGATTCTGTCTGGGAGTGAATTTTCTGTCCAAAATGAAGGCTCAACTAAACTTCATCAACTCCATAGTAGTTTTCGGATTTACCCCAAACATCTCATACCCTTCACAGACCACCCGTCCGGTACCGCATGTAATATTATAATGTTCCCGACCCTGTCACATGTTCAACAAAAGCCGCTTTTGACGACGTCCTTACAGACAGAATTGGCTGCGCTCGAGACTACGACTATGGGATTCAGATGAAGGAAGACATTCCAGTGAGAAACCCACCCTTCATACTCTTCCCACCTCAGGCCATATTAAAGATCTAATGAACCAAGGCATCATCGTAAAATCTAGCAGTATTTGTATAAGTTGATTTTAACTTTGTACTCAATTTTATCACATACTGATGTTTCACTTCTTATCCAGGTTTTCAATTTTAAAGACATACACACATATTGGTAGTTCGCAGGTTAGTTAATAGGGCTCAAAACAATGGAATGGAATTTTTTGTTTTCAATCCATTGAAATCCTTTATTTGTTCGTTTTCTTAAGTAATATCATTAAGTGACAAATTTTTTTATATTAAATATTTTATCGAATGATATTTTTTATATGTCTACAACAACTAATAAAAACAGCGACATTTTAAAATATTGTCATATTTTTAGATTACCTTATTTTATGTGGGGTTAATTTATTTATGTATTTATATGAAAACCTAAAAACAGGTCAAGTTCGTAAATGAGCAATATAGGTCAATTGGGTCTTGGGTCCGTAGGACCCATCTTGTAAACCGTTAGAGATAGAACAAAAGTTTAAATGTAAAAAATATTCTTTATAAAAAATAAACAACTTTTGTTTGAAACATATTTTTTGTAAACATCACTGTTTACCCACGAGGGCGCTTATTAGGTGCAAATTTTATAGTATACATTAATATGGGAATATCAGTGTGTGTGTAGCTATTTAAAAGTGGATATCTTTTTTTATTAACGTGCCGTCAAAAAACAAACAATTGCTTCATCAACACTGTCTATACATGGTATTTCAACAATTAACTCAGTCAATTGTTTGTTTTCACTTGTTTCTAAGTATAATTTGATAAATTTCTTAAATAAAGCAATGGCAACACCATCTGGGGATCACAAGTTGGACTAAATAAGTAGCAAAAGGGACAGTTTAATGTCAGAAATTCGTGACATAAAATCAATCTTACACAGGAAAAAATATTAACAAAAGGTACAGTTCAAGAACAAAATAACAACAAAATTGCTTTACAAAGACAAAAAAATAAAGAGACCTAGTTAAATTTGACTTTAAAAGCCATTCTGATATCTCGAAGATGCTAAAATATACTTCTCAAATTATAAAATGAAACAAGAAATATTTAGTAAGCGTAGATATCTCAAGGGTACAAGTATCTTCATTAGTGAAGATCTTCCAAAAGAAACAAGAGAAAAAGCTTGACTTTAGCGAAACAAAGAGTTACGGGACGAAAAACAATCAATGAAAAGAACATTACACAGCGGTCAAACAAAAACTTGAAGATACGACCGAAGTCTTAGATATGTTGATTGAAAACAGATATGTTGATTGAATAATTTGTTTTAATTTAATAATTTGTTACATGGAAATTTGGTATAATGGTTTCTATTTCAATGTATAAAAAATATTTCAAATATAAATAATTTGAAAACCAACGGAATCACCATGTAGTTACAAAGTTTTTAATAAAACTATAATTTGTGTGAGAATATATAGTTTTAGTTTTTTTAATATCGAATAGGAATCTGGCATATCTTTTTCTGATTGGCATAATAGAAAAAAAAAAATCATTCATTGTTCCCTCTTCTTGAGGTCCCGTAGTAACATGGAAAATGAAAAAAACTTTTCTTGACTATTGTGATACAAATCGAGTGAACTATTAAAAATCGAGTTCAATCAATATCAAAAAATACTTATTTGTTGTGGGTCTGGTCTAAGATTACGGCACATACTTTAATATGTTGTAACCAACGCTGCTAACAATTTTATATAGTGTAGTGTAGATAGTAAAATATTAACTATTGCTTAATTGCTGACTTAACTAAATATATATATAGATAAAATAATTTAATTGAAATATACTTGTATACGTAGATTTTATTATTTATTATATATGCGTATCGTTCTCTTCGGCCAGCATTTAACGGCTAACTCAGAACTGGCACGGAGTAGGGGAACCCGATTGACTAATTAAAACAAAGCATTGCGATGGCCAGTATGATTTCTGGCCAGCGTTCTGAATGTCAACGTTAAGAAATTCAATTCAACTTCAATTTGGGACTATACCAGGCGGGTCCCCGGGTGGCGGATAGGGGATGCCGATCGGTTTTCACCAGCCACTGATTGGTTGGAGCTCTCTCCCCCGTGTTGTTCAGTGGCGTTTGTGACTGTAATTCCTACTGTGTTGATGTATTCCTATATGTGGCTGGCCGACCTTTCACTCACGTTGGGAGTGGCCGAAGCTGATCTGGGATCAGCAGAGGTCTGATGTGCGCTTGGCGCTGCCGATACGTGTGTGGCTGGGAGGTCTAACGGCTAGCTTCGGACCCTGGCCAGGAAGTGTGCGTTGAACACAGGGGTCGGAACCTGTGTTGCTCCGAGCGGGTAATGGCACGTCCGTGTATTCCGGTGTCGTTCCTAGTAACCCTAGGTAAATGTTGGGCCCCTGAGTACAGGGGTGGTAGTAGCTGATGCCTACGGGATCTGTTACTGCTTGGGTGTACCCGTTCCCAACTATACTTGGCTCGCTCCTTCACACACGATTAGTCGTAAAATTGAGTATATGGATAATTCGAGTAAAACTGGTGTAGCTGGAGGTCAGTCGTCAGCCGGAAAGGGCGACAAAATGGAGATAGAAGGTGCGCAGAAGGGTCAAGCTGAAGGCCCCTGGCACACTGTAGGAGAAAAGAGGCGGAAGATTGAGCCTAGCGACCCCAGACCGAGTACCACAGAGTCTGAGGTCTCCGATACGGAAGCTTCGAGCTTTGGCGAACGGGCGGCGGCGTTGAAGGAAGCTGCGAAACATGCCATGATGGGCTTTGCTGGGTCCAGCCATAGGCAGGCCCACATAACTGAGATTGGCACAGTATATGCCAAATACTGGCACCTAGTGAGCGCGCTAGTAAAGCGAATCGGAGAACTAGAGAAGGGACAACCCGTCCCTTCACAATCTCCTCCAACCATTGCTGGTGAATTGGCCAGCTTCAAGGAGGAGATTCGGGTGATGGTGTCTGGGATAATGGCGAAGCACTTAACCCAAGCGGTGCGGGCAGTACCACAGGTGGCCAAAGCGCCACCACAGGTACCTAGTACGAGTTCACATGTGACGAAGGCCACACCAGGCCCTAGTGGCACCAGAGCTTCCCAGCCTGCGGTTACCGAGGCCCAACCGCAGAAGAAGAAAAGGAAGAAGAGGAAGAAGAAAGGACCTGTGAAGTCCTATGCAGTGGTCGTAAGATCAGCTGCGGAACCCCTTACCGGTGATCAGGTAAAGGGTAAAATGATGGAGTGCGTTAACCCACCCGAAGAAGTCCGAATTAGAGCTGTTCGGAGGATGCGGGATGGGCTCGTTATAGAAACTAAGACGGCTGAGGAAGCAGAAATGCTTAAGCAGTGCGGCGCATTCCGTGCGGGCGGTCTTCAGGTCGAAGACCCGAAGGGTCTTCTGCCTAAGATCCTTGTGCATGATGTGCCGAAATCCTGCACCGACGACAAGCTGGTCACTGCGGTGGCCAAAACGAGCCTGAAGGACCTGACCCTGGAGGAGGTCAAGAAGCATCTGAAAGTGATCAACAGGATGGGTAAGGGTGATACCCAAAACGTCCTGTGCGAATTACCAGGCGAGTGGCGGAAAATTATCCTGAGGGAGCGCAGGATATACGTTGGATTCCTTGCACATAGGGTGATGCCCTTTGACAGAGTAGCTCGGTGCTACATGTGCCTGGGTTTCGGGCATATGATGAGGGAATGCAAGGAAAGCATCAGGAGATGCTGGAAATGTGGAGACGGGGGGCACAAGGAGGAAGATTGTAAATCTCCCCCGCGGAGCCACATTTGTGCCGGGCGCTCGCGTCCCGGTAACCATAGGGCGGCTAGTCCGGACTGTCCGGAATATAAGAAAAGGATGGAAATCCTACGGGGCCGCTTAATAACTTAAGGATGGCTCTTAGGATAGCGCAGCTAAATTGCCAACGGGCTTACGGAGTGATGTGTGACTTGCAATGTAGCATTGCAATCCTCCAAGAGCCCTACGTGCTGCATGGAGCTGTGCGTGGATTGCCAACATGGATGAGAGTCCTGGGCGTAGGCCGTCAGAAGGCTGTTATAGTCATATGCGACCGTGCTCTGGACTCCATGCTCGTCGAGCGGTTTTCCACCGAATGCTGTGCCTGTGCATGGGTCAGCGGGCGGACCGGGCAATTTTACATCTGTAGTGCCTACTGCTGGTTCGGCGGCCGTATTGAGGCGGATGTGGACGTCCTTGACCGAATGGTGTTGGGTTGCCAGGGGCAGCTAATACTGGGTATGGACGCTAATGCCACATCTGGGCTGTGGTTCAGTAAAGTTCCCTACCAAGGAAGGCGGAGGTCAGCCATCCGCGGTGAGACACTCGAGGAGTGGATCATAGCGCGGGACTTACAGGTGATTAACGAACCCAGCCAAGGGTATACGTTTCAAGGCCCTGCGGGTGTGAGTGATATTGACGTCACTCTATGTAGCGGCGACTGGCAGGTAGGTCAGTTTTCATGGGAGCTCCACGATGAAGTGGCATTTAGTGATCATAATCTTATTATGATCACAATTGATGCTACTGCCCGCGACGCAGCCCCCAGCGTGGCTGGACGACCTTGGAGTGTTCGTGGGGTGGACTGGGAGGTCTACAAGCATTTTCTGGCTGAGTTCTCTACAAGCATTTTCTGGCTTGAAAGGTTCATGGAGCTTGGTTCTGATGCCAGACTTTGTGTCCTTTCCGGATGGCTGATGGAGACAAATGTGACGTTCCTGAAGCGTCAACGCACATGGTGCAGGCAGAAGGCCCCCTGGTGGACCCAGGAGCTATGGCAGATGCGGCGGGTTGTTAACAGGTGTAGGAGACAGTTCCAGCGGGAAAGAAGGAGAGGTGGTGAGCGATCTCTCCTCCTCGGCAGGGAGTACTCAAGCCGTAGGCGTGAGTACTTCAGTGCGTTACTCGAGGCTAAGCGAAAGGACTGGCATGCGTTCGTGGGTGCGAACTCGGATGACCTATGGGGTGCGGTGTACAAGGCGTGCAGAGGTAAACGACTAAGGGAGGTGGGATCCCTGCAGGTGGGCAACACCTGGACGACCACCTGGAGGGAGAGCATTGAAGCTCTTCTGTACGTCTTCTTCCCAGATGCCGCAAGATGCAACAGGCCACCGACGGAAGTGGCCCCACCGGTGCACGGCCCGGACCAACAGCAGGACCTAGAAGCAGTGTTCGATATGGAGGAGCTGGAACTGTCGGTCTCGAAGATGAGCAGGGGTAAATCCCCCGGACTGGACCTGGTTACGACCGAAATGATAAGGTGCTTGTGGGAATCGGTCCCCCTCTTCCTCAAGGCGCTTTTTGATGAATGCCTAAGTGAGGGTACCTTTCCGCTTGTGTGGAAAATGGCCAGGATAGTTGCGCTACCCAAAGGTCCTGATAAGCCACTCAGTGACCCCCGGTCATATCGACCAATCAGTCTGCTGAGTGGATTAGGAAAGGTCCTCGAGAGAATGATGGTCGGCAGGCTTGAGGCTGCCATCGGGGATGGGTGGAATGACTCGCAATTCGGGTTTCGTGCTGGGAGATCCACTGAAGACGCCTTACAACGGGTGAGCGACATTGTTCGGAACGGGAGACGAAAGTATATGCTGGGGGTCTTTGTCGACTTCAGGAACGCTTTCAGTTGTCTCTACTGGGAAGTGGTAATGCGACGATTAGTAGAGGTTGGCGTCGGTGAGGTAGATCTCCGGATGTGGCGGGACTACTTTAAAGACCGCTACGCCTGCGCCACTAGCATGAACGACGAGATTTGGGTGAAGCTGACGAGGGGATGTCCGCAGGGCTCAATTGCTGGCCCGATATTGTGGAACCTCGTCATGGATGAGCTTCTCACCATCTTGCAGAACTATGGTGTCAGAGTTGTGGCGTATGCGGACGATCTTTTAATCCTGGTCGAAGGTAGTTCCAGGCGTGCTCTGGAAACTACCGTTGCAGAAATAATGGCGCCAGTTTATAAGTGGGGACGACGGGTCGGAGCTGAAGTCTCGGATAGCAAGACAGTATGCATGCTCCTGCGTGGCAGGTTAGACCCGGAACGTCGCAGTATGCGGGTGATCGTGGGAGGGGAGACCAAGCGTATCGCCGGGGTTGGACAAGTGGTCTACCTCGGAGTTACGCTCGGTACTGGGATGAGCTCGATGGCCCACGTGAGAGCGATCAGGCCTAAAGTGGTTAAGTGCATGGCCATGATATCTAGGGTCATGCGGAAGGAGTGGGGTATCCAAACGTAATATTTGTTTCTTGAATGTCCCTATCTACACCTGCCACCGGCCGCAGTGTCGGTGGGACCAGAGTTTGCGTGTGGGAAGGAAAACCCATTAAACCAGCATCCCTGTGTTGTTCAGTGGCGTTAGTGGCTGTCTTTGTTCCTATTGTTTTGATGATTTTCCTATATGTGGCTGGCCGATCTTTCACTCACGTTGGGAGTGGCCGACGCTGATCTGGGATCAGCAAAGGTCTGATGTGCGCTTAGCGCTGCCGATACGTGTGTGGCTGGGAGGTCTAACGACTAGCTTCGGACCCTGGCCAGGAAGTGTGCGTTGAACACAGGGGTCGGAACCTGTGTTGCTCCGAGCGGGTAACGGCACGTCCGTGAATTCCGGTGTCGTTCTTGGTAACCCCAGGTGAGTGTTGGACCCCTGAGTACAGGGGTGGTAGTAGCCGATACCTACGGGATCTGTTGCTACTTGGGTGTACCCGTTCCCAACTATACTCGGCTCGCTCCTTCACACACGATTAGTCGTATCTTGTAGTATATGGATGATTTAAAGAAAATCGTTGAAGCTGTTGTAGCTGGAGGCCAGTCGTCAGCCGGAAAGGGCGACAAAATGGAAACGGACGGTGCGCAGAAGGGCCAAGCTGAAGGCTATTGGCACACCGTGGGTGAAAAAAGAAGAAAAATCGAGCCCAGTGACTCAAGGCCGAGTACTACTGGGTCCGAATTGTCTGATTCGGAAGCTGCGGGCTTCATTGAAAGAGCAGCGGCTTTGAGAGAAGCTGTGAAACATGCCATGTCTGGCTTTGTTGGGTCCAGACATCGGCAGGCTCACATCACCGAGGTTGGCATGGTCTATGCCAAATGAAAGGACCTGGTGGCTGCCCTGTTAAAACGAGTTGGAGAGCTCGAAAAGGGACAATCTGTCCCTTCACATCTCCTCCAACCATTACTGGCGAATTGGCCGGTTTTAAGGAGGAGATTCGTGTGATGGTCACGAATATTATGGCGACGCACATGTCCCAAGCGGTCCGTGCGGTACCACAGGTGGCTGAAGCGCCACCACAGGTACCCCGCGCGTATTCGCTGGTGACGACGAATGCAACTCCAGGACCTAGTGGTGTTAGAGCTGCCAAACCTGCGGTTAATGAAGCCCAACCACAGCCAAAAAAGAAGAGAAAGAAGAAGAAAGGACCTGCAAGGTCCTACGCAGTGGTCGTACGATCTGCTGCTGAACCCCTTACCGGCGATCAGGTAAAGGGGAAAATGTTGGAGTGCGTCATCCCCCCCCCGAAGATGTTCGAATTAGGGCTGTTCGGAGGATGCGGGATGGTCTCGTTATCGAGACCAAAACGGCTGAAGAAGCAGAAATGCTTAAACAGTGTGGCGTATTTCGTGCGGGCGGTCTTCAGGTAGAAGACCCGAAGGGTCTTCTGCCTAAGATTTTGGTACATGATGTGCCTAAATCCTGCACGGACGATAGGCTGGTCACCGCGGTGGCCAAAATCAGTTTGAAAAGCCTAACTCTAGAGGAGGTCAAACAGCAATTCAAGGTGCTCAACAGGATGGGTAAGGGTGATACCCAAAATGTCCTGTGTGAGCTACCAGCGGAATGGCGGAAGACCATCCTGAAGGAGCGCAGGATTTACGTCGGCTTCCTGGCACACAGAGTGATGCCCTTTGATAGGGTAGCTCGGTGCTACATGTGCCTTGGTTTTGGGCACATAATGAGGGAGTGTAAAGAAAGCATCAAGAGATGCTGGAAATGTGGAAACGGTGGACACAAGGAGGAAGATTGCAAATCTCCTCCGCGGTGTCACATCTGCATTGGAATACAGGAAAAGGATGGATTTCCTACGGGGCCGCCTAATACCGTAACGTAATGGCTCTTAGGATAGCGCAGCTAAATTGTCAGCGGGCTTACGGAGTGATGTGCGACTTGGGAGTCTGGCTTGTCCAGAACCAGGTTAGCATTGCTATCCTCCAAGAGCCCTATGTGCTGCATGGTGCTGTGCGTGGTTTGCCAGCATGGATGAGAGTCTTGGGTGTTGGTCGTCAAAAGGCTGTTATAGTCGTCTGCGACCGGGCCCTGGACTGTATGCTGGTTGAGCGATTTTCTACTGAATGCTGTGCCTGTGCATGGGTCAGAGGTCGGACTGGGCAATTCTACGTTTGTAGTGCCTACTGTTGGTTCGGCGGCCGTATTGAGACGGATGTGGATGTCCTGGACCTAATGGTGATGGGTTGCCAAGGGCGGCTCATACTGGGAATGGACGCTAATGCCACATCCGGGTTGTGGTTCAGCAAAGTTCTCGACCAAAGGAGGCGAAGATCAGCCATCCGAGGTGAGATACTTGAAGAATGGATCATAACGCGTAACTTACAGGTGCTTAACGAACCCAATCACGGGTATACGTTTCAAGGCCACGCGGGTGTAAGTGATATTGACGTCACTCTGTGTAGTGGCGACTGGCAAGAATGTCAGTTTTTATGGGAGCTACATGACGAAGTAGCATTCAGTGAACATAATCTTATTTTGATCACATTTGATAATGCGACTCACGATGTAGCCCCCAACGTGGTGGGACGGCCTTGGTGTGTGCGTGGTGTGGACTGGGAGGTCTACAAACACTTCTTGGCGGAATTGGCGAACGACTACGGTCTTGAAAGATTCATGGAGCTTGGCGCTGATGCCAGACTTCATGTTCTTTCCGGATGGTTGGATGAGACAAATGCGTTTCTGAGGCGCCGACGTACATGGCGCAGGCAAAAGGCCCACTGGTGGACCCAGGAGCTTTGGCAGCTCCGACGGGTTGTGAATAGGTGCAGGAGACAGTTCCAGCGGGAAAGAAGGAGAGGTGGTGAGCGATCTCTCCTTCTCGGCAGGGAGTACTCAAGCCGTAGGCGAGAGTACTTCAGTGCGTTGGCCGAGGCTATGCGGAAGGACTGGCACGCGTTCGTGGGCGCGAACACGGATGACCCATGGGGTGCGGTTTATAAGGCGTGCAGAGGAAAACGATTGAAGGAGGTGGGATCCCTGCAGGTGGGGGACACTTGGACGTCCACCTGGAGGGAGAGCATCGAAGCTCTTCTGTACGTCTTCTTCCCAGATGCTGCAAGTTGCAACAGGCCATCGACGGAAGTGGCCCCACCGGTTCGCGGCCCGAACCAAAGTCAGGACCTAGAAGCTGTGTTTGATGTGGATGAGCTGGAATTGTCGATTTTGAAGATGGGGAACTGCAAATCCCCCGGACTGGACCTTGTCACAGCCGAAATGATAAGGTGCTTGTGGGAGTCGGTCCCCCTCTTCCTCAAGGCGCTTTTCGACGAATGCCTAAGTGAAGGTACCTTTCCGCTTGTGTGGAAAATGGCCAGGGTAGTGGCGTTACCCAAAGGTCATGATAAGCCACTCAGTGACCCCCGGTCTTATAGACCAATCAGTCTGCTGAGTGGTATTGGAAAGGTACTCGAAAGA
This sequence comes from Chrysoperla carnea, assembly GCF_905475395.1. NCBI lineage: Eukaryota > Metazoa > Arthropoda > Insecta > Neuroptera > Chrysopidae > Chrysoperla > Chrysoperla carnea. Next base: position 907,656 of record NC_058342.1, on the reverse strand, counting down.
ATGATGGTTGGCAGACTCGAAGCTGCCATCGGGGATAGGTGGAACGACTCCCAATTCGGGTTCCGTGCTGGGAGATCCACTGAAGATGCCTTACAACGGGTGAGTGACATTGTCCAGGGCGGGCGGCGAAAGTATATGCTGGGGGTCTTTGTCGACTTCAGAAATGCTTTCAGTTGTCTCTACTGGGAAGCAGTAATGCGGCGATTGGTGGAAGTTGGCGTTGGAGATGCAGATCTCCGAATGTGGCGGGACTACTTTAAGGACCGCTACGCTTGCGCCACTAACATGAATGATGAGATTTGGGTGAAGCTGACGAGGGGATGTCCACAGGGCTCAATTGCTGGCCCAATATTGTGGAACCTGGTCATGGATGAGCTTCTCACCATTTTACAGAACAATGGTGTCAAAGTCGTGGCGTATGCGGACGATCTTTTGATCCTTGTTGAAGGTAGTTCCAGGCGTGCGCTGGAAACTACCGTTGGAGAAATAATGGAGCCAGTTTATAACTGGGGACGACGGGTTGGAGCAGAAGTGTCGGACAGTAAGACAGTCTGCATGCTCCTGCGGGGCAGGTTAGACCCGGAACGTCGCAGTATGCGGGTGATCGTGGGAGGGGAGACCAAACGTATCTCCGGGGTTGGACAAGTGGTCTACCTCGGAGTTACACTTGGTATTGGGATTATTGATAGCCCACGTGAGAGCGATCAGGCCCAAAGTGGTTAAGTGCATGGTCACAATATCTAGGGTCATGCGCAGGGAGTGGGGTATAAATACGAGGTCTTTCCTAATCCTTATTAGAGGTTGGGTGGAGGCAGCTGCGCTTTATGGTGCAGCTGCCTGGTGTGAGTGTCTCAAATTTGAGAGCGCCCGTCTTGTGCTTGGGGCGGCACAGCGGGTTGTTCTCTATGGGGCACTCAGGGTGTGTCGGACGTTCTCGACCGAGGCCCTTCAGGTGCTCGGTAGGATGCTTCCCTGGGACCTCGAAGTATTGAAGAGGGCAGGCCTCTTCAAACTTAGAAGGGGTTACCGCTTTGGAGAGCTTGATTTGCTCACGAATGAAGAGGTTTGGGAGTTGACTATGGCCGAACTCCAAACTCATCAACGAGAGGGCGGTTGTTCGAAGGCAAGAGAGGTGGTGCCAGACGAGGAGGGGCCGTGTGACGTTCCGGTTTATTCCGGATGTCAGGGACATAAATCGGTGGCGCAATTGGTCGTTTTCCCTCCAGGAGGGTTTCCTCCTAACGGGACACGGACGACTTTGCGGCCACCTCTTGGTGAGGGGCTTGGCGGACAATCCAGGTTGCTACTTCGGTGCTGAATGTGAGGATGCAGCGCACTTCTTGTGCGATTGCGGAGCATACGACCGCTTCCGGAACCTGGATGACATGTCCATTTACTGGGAGGGGGGTTCTTGGCATTTTGGAACAAGGCGAAGAGGTAGCTCTTGGAAACTGATGGTGCATGTATGACCGTCCCTGTCCGACTGGACGAGTTGCAGTCCCAATTGGTGATGTTCCTGTGCTGTGTTCTTCGTGTTGTCGTGTCTCTTGTCAGAAGGCACGACATTTTTAGTAGTTACAGGTGATGGCGCTGTTTCGAGGTGTGGCGTCGGGGGGACCCGGCGACCACACCCCATGCTGATTTTATCTTAGCTGGTTAGCGGATTTTTTAGACTGGCAGAGGTTTCCTGCTGCCAGTTCTTTTTTTTTTGTTGTGGCGTTAGTCCGACAATGTTTCCATTGTCGGACTCTTATCTGTTTCTTCCTTTTTATTCTTCACCAGGGGCTATCTTTTAATCTATCTGGGGCGGGATAGAGTCATTGCGGGTCAGGCTTCACCTGGTCCTTATGTGGGGGGACTCGGCTTCACCTGGATTTTAAACTTTGTTAAAATGTTATGTGTATGCCTGGCTGGTGTTTGTAAGAACGCTGGCCTGGCCTGGACATGCCAAGTAGTCACCAATGACATAACAAGGCATGTTTCAGGGACAACGCCGAACCCAGGCGGTTAATTGGGTACCATGGGTCACTTGCGCCCAAGCCCCATACACAGGGTGTTTCCACTGCCTGTGTGTGGGCAAGTGACTCGTGGGGGCAGTGTGTTAGAGCTTACATCGCAAGCTAGAGGGGTTAGCGCAGGCCTGCTGAGATCTTCAGTTGAGGAAGCACTCCTGCCTACCTTGTATCGGCGGGTGAGCAGCGTCTGGCTTCGGCCTCTGCTCGGGTGGGAACCTGCAGAGTCCCAAGTGTTTTAGGTAGGACACGCTCTTCACCAAAGGGCTTCCCTTGGCTTACACCGAAAGGAAGGATTGGTAGCCGTTGGCAATTAGCTCTCGGCGCGCTGATTGAGCGTACCTCAATCCCGTCACCATAGGGGGCGTGAGGGTTAGGCTATAATAGCAGGTATCTCAGGTAAAATTGTTTCTTCAATGTCCCTATCTACTCCTGCACCGGCCGCAGTGTCGGTGGGACCAAGGCACACTGGTATCAGGCTGGTCCCCGGGTGGCAGACAGGGGATGCAGATCGGTTTGCACTAACCACTGATTGGTTGGAGCTTGCTCCCCCGGACCAAAGTTTGCGCGTGGGAAGGAAAAGCCATAAAACCAACATCCCTGTGTTGTTCAGTGGCGTTAGTGGCTGTCTTTTTTCCTATTGTTTTGATGTTTTCCTATATGTGGCTGGCCGATTTTTCACTCACGTTGGGGGTGGCCGACGCTGACCTGGGATCAGCAAAGGTCTGATGTGCGCTTAGCGCTGCCGATACGTGTGTGGCTGGGAGGTCTAACGACTAGCTTCGGACCCTGGCCAGGAAGTGTGCGTTGAACACAGGGATCGGAACCTGTGTTGCTCCGAGTGGGTAACGGCACGTCCGTGAATTCCGGTGTCGTTCTTGGTAACCTCAGGTGAGTGTTGGACCCCTGAGTACAGGGGTGGTAGTAGCCGATGCCTGCGGGATCTTTTGCTACTTGGGTGTACCCGTTCCCAACTATACTCGGCTCGCTCCTTCACACACGATTAGTCGTAATAATGAGTATATGGATGATTTAAATAAAATTGTTGTAGCTGGAGGCCAGTCGTCAGCCGGAAAGGGCGACAAAATGGAGACGGACGGTGCGCAGAAGGGCCAAGCTGAAGGCCCTTGGCACATCGTTGGCGAAAAGAGGAGGAAGATCGAGCCCAGCGACTCAAGACCGAGTACAACTGGGTCCGAACTTTCCGACTCAGAAGCTGCGGGCTTCAACGAACGGGTAGCGGCTTTGAAAGAACTGGGAGGTCTACAAACAACTATAGTCAAAACTATTTAAGACGGTTCAATCATATTAATGAATTTTAAATGAGGGACACTAGATCATTTTTAAAAATACCCCAAAGGAGATCTGCCAACAAGAAATGGAGATATGGTGACAAAATGATTCAAAATGTGACAAATTTTTAATATCTTAGAGTTAAACTGTCCTATAACGGGAAGTGGGATAACCATATCGAGTGCTTGGTAGACACAGGTAAACGAGTTTTATTATATGTACGAAGACATATGTATAAATTTCAAAATATTCCTGTGAAAGTGGTACAAATATGTTCAATGCCAATACCTTGGTTGTGCTAATCTTACGCGAGTAAGGTTTAAATAAAAAAGATTGCCACGATTGCGAATAATTTTTATCAAGAAATATTATGCATTGCCAAATCAACTCCCAATTCAGCAGTAAACATTGAACTTGGTACTAGACCTATATACAGCATTTGCTTGCAAAAAGAGATCAGTTATCATATTCGAGTGTTAATAGCGAAAAATGTCTACAAATATTATGTATGGAAAGTCGCAGTGATTGGTTTGCTATTGATAACCTTGGATTGAGTGATGACTCCAGTATAACAACAGGTAAAAATAAAATTAAGGAATTTACGCTACGATCAACACTTAATGATATGTATTTAATGGAAAGCTTGACAATGTTCAGTAAACTACATCACTATGAATGGGGTGCATTTTATTTGAATGGATGTGGACGGGATGAGAGGAGTTTAATAGCTAGTTTCAGATTTTATACCATTAGGTGGGGAAATAAAAAAATTAACGACGAAAGAATATGTGTGTTTGAGTCGGTGGAGCATTTGTAAGAATTATTTTGAATTAATTAATTTTTTTTTTTTAATTTTATAGTATTTTTTGTATACAAGTAGGATATTATTGTTTTGATTATGTAATATGTCAAATAAATAAATAATAATAGTATATAAAAAAAATCCCCGAATACACGTGTTGTGTTCTTTAAAATAAATTTTTGTTTACAAAGTGTAAAAAATTGTTTTATGGTCAGCAATTAAAATTTTTATTTCGTAATGGGAAGTATTATATATCGGTGTTGTATATTGTATAACACACGCATGCACATATAAGTTATACATCCAGGTATACACCTATCAATATAAAAGTATTAAGCAAGCATCCGGTCATCCAAACAACAACGTGACAACAGGTATATAAACGCGTATTGTTTCAAATGTAAAATACTTAATATTTCAATAATTTATAATACTCTTACTCTGTTCAATTATTTGTCGATATTCAATTGTAATTAATTTTGTTTTGTTGTAATTAAATAATTGTTTGTGTTTTAATAAATAAAATCTAAAATTTAAAAAAATTTTTTTTCGAACTATTTTCCTTCGGAATTATAATTGGCGCAGCCGGTAGGATAGTTCGTAAAAATTCACCTACTATCTAGCGTCCATCGTAAAATTTAACGACGGTTTATTGTTAAAAACTACGAGTGTATTTTAATTCTTTGGGACGAACCTACGAAACAAACAAATACATTATAATTCACGACAAGAAACACACTGGTTTGGTTTGGCAACATATTCGTGGATTGGTACACTTCAACGGTTTATTTGAGTTTTATGGTTGAAATACTTGGTAACTGGAAAATTTTCGACGGTTTATCGATTTATTGACTGGATAATCGAGATTTGTTTCAACTTCGTATCATTTCAGAGGCGACGGTTTATCGTTTTATGGTGAATATGTGGAAAAAGTTCATAATTCTATTGTAAGTACTCAATTTTATTATTTATTATCCTATGTCAAAACCATATCCATCCACTCGCAGCAGAACAAACGCTAAAATAAACGACGGTTCATCGTTTTCTAATAGCAATTACAAGCTCGACGGTTTATCGAACAGTGAATCCGACAATAATTCTTCAAAGTCAGAGTTAACGGGAAAAATAATTAATAAAAACAAAATGCCAACAACCCCGCATCAAATACCAAAATTTCTTACTTTAGATCAAATAATTAATAACTTCAGAATACCTGATTGTATTAAAACGATTACACAATATGACGGAAATAAATCCGATTTATTTAATCTTATTGACAGTGTTGATACTATATTTACAACATTGTTACCTTTAGTTGACGATAATATTAAGGCTATTTATAATAATGAAATAAGAAAAAAATTATTGGTAACGCCAATGACGTACTGAACCAGTACGGTAGGGTTAGAGATTGGACTCAAATTAAAGAAATTTTAATCAATCACTATGCTGATAAAAGAGACGAATATAGTTTAACGAGAGATTTACATACTTTGCATCAAGGAAATCTATCCGCTGAAGGTTTCTTCAGTAAAGTAAATGAAGTACTCGCTTCACTTATAAATAACGTAACTTTGCAGGAACTATCTGATGAAGTAAGGAAAAATAAAATTGACTATTACCATCAACTAGCTTTGGATTGCTTTTTAACGGGATTAAATAGAAATATAGGGAATATTGTTAGAGCCTTCCAACCAAAAACACTTTCTGACGCTTTTAAACGTGTCCAAATCGAACAAAATGTGTTTTACAAACAAAGTCAATTTACGAAAACTCCTATTAAAATTAATAACAATGTACATCAACCAAAACCTGCTATAAGGCATGTGAATATGAACGACTCTATCAGACCTCCGTATGGTAATCAACTACCATATGTTATGCACCAGCTTCCGTATAACACGAACATACAACCACGGTACAACTATCCCCAGTACAATCATATCAAGCAAACCCTCAATACAGTAACACCTTTGGTCAACCTCGACCACAGTATAATCCCCCAATTAACAATTCATATAACCAACAAAAACCTTCCACTTTACAATCAAACCCACATAATTCTAATAGATTTAATAACCCACCACCTAACAAACCTGTTTTACCAAGACCAGAACCAATGGATACTTCTTCCGGTAACACCAAGCGTTCATATCACAACAATATGTTTAAACCTACTGATCCCTCAAATTTTGTATCACAAGAATTATTCAATATTGATCCTTATGATACAAACGCTTCATATTACGATAGTTACAGTGAGCAACCAAATGATTACCACAGTGATCATGCCTATCCGAATGATTATTCACAATATAACAACTATTTCGATACACCACCTGACGTTATCGAAAATAATTCAGTTGATTTAAACCAACTTAACGTTGTTGAAGATGAAAATTTTCAGTTAACTACTTCAATACAACTGGATACGTACAGTTAAATTCCCAACAAACACCTTTTGGGAAACTACCATATATCCACATCCGTAACGGTAATGCCCAACTTAGATTTTTGATCGACACTGGCTCTGACGACAATTTTATCGACCCTAAACATACACAAAACTCAATACTAATACCAACTAAACAAGAAATAACCACAGCATTGAATAAACATTTAATAACAAATAAAATTACTAAACGAATTAAATAATTACGAACCATTGGAATTCTTAGTGTTTAAATTTCATCATTTCTTTGATGGAATTATAGGAAATCAAACACTTAGGACACTTAATACACAAATAAATTATTCCAACGATTCAATAATTTTTAATAATGTTAGAAACAAAATTTTCTACAAACCATGCATAAAAACGCCTGTGTATACATTAGAACCTTTTGAACAAAAACTTATAACACTACCTATCGATAAAAAACAAAATGACGTTTACATACCAAAGACAATAATAAACGACTATGTACAAACCATTGGTGGAATTTATCAAGCTAAAGACTACCATACGAAAATATACATCCAAAATAACTCGGACAAACAACAAAAATTTTTACTATCTCAACCGCTTAAAGCTGACATACTGACTAACTACCACGAAATCAACAACATAAACAATACAAATTTACCTAACGATTTCGACTATTTCGACAATTACGAGTTTATTACTAATAATATTCGAATGAAACATCTTAACCAGGAGGAACAAAAACAGTTATTCGACCCTCTAATTCTCCATGGTCCTCTCCTATCTGGATAGTACCAAAGATAGCTGACACGTCCGGAAAAAAAAAATGGCGACTAGTTGTTGATTATCGGAAGTTAAACGAAAAAACTATTGACGACCGATACCCTCTCCCAAACATCTCTGACATTCTCGACAAGCTAGGAAATTGTAAATACTTCAGTACGGTTGACCTTGCCTCTGGATTTCATCAAATTGAGATGCATCCAAAAGACATTCCAAAAACCGCTTTTAGCGTCGACCATGGCCATTATGAATACTCGCGCATGACATTTGGGCTTAAAAATGCTCCTGCTACTTTTCAACGAGTCATGGATAACATGCTTCGCGAGCACATTGGTAAAAATGTTCTAGTTTATATGGATGATTTAATCATTTTTTCATCCTCTTTACAAGAACATATTGAGACGTTAAGAAAAATTTTTACGCCATTTTTAAAAACTACGCCATAGGCGGAGTCCTTTCTCAAGGTAACATTGGATCTGACAAACCCATATGTTACGCATCTAGAACATTAACTAAGTCCGAACAAAACTTTAGCACTATCGAAAAAGAACTACTTGCTATAGTATGGGCAACCCAACAGTTCAGACCCTATCTCTTCGGTACAAAGTGCACCATAGTAACGGATCACAAGCCTCTGATTTGGTTATTCTCTCTCAAAGAACCAAACTCCAAACTAGTTCGCTGGAGGTTAAAACTTGAGAAATACGACTATACGATCCATTACAAAAAGGGAAAACAAAACACCAACGCCGACGCTCTGAGTAGAATGAAGCCCGAAATAAACTTAATAGATTCAGCCAATTCACAACAAGCCGAGGTATCCACTCAACACAGCTCAAGTGAAAATCTTAACAAAGGAATCCCTATATCTGAACGTTGTCTAAACGAATTCAATAACCAAATAATTTTCGACATTGGACTTCGTGACGTAACGAATACTGAATATTTATTTAAAGCGAGAAGACGTACAACAATTGAAATTGAAAACAGCTTGACCATAGACAAATGTATACAAATTTTTAAGGAATACATGCTCCCTAAAAAACTTAATGCCATTTACACCGACGATACTACATTTAAACTAATTAGTAAAACATACGACGAATACTTTTCAAAATATAAACTAATACGCTGTTCATCTCTTCTTAATGACGTAGAAACGATCGACGAACAAACAAAACTAATAAAAGAATATCATGAACTTTCAACACATCGCGGAATTGACGAAACATTTAACCACCTAAAACGTATTCATTACTTCGACAATATGAAATCCAAAATAACGACATTCATAAACACCTGCGCCATATGTTTACAATTTAAATACGAACGGGATCCCCTTAAACTAAAACAATCACCAACCGAAATAGCAACCAAACCGTTCGAAATAATACATATCGATATCTTGTCTGTCGAAAAAACAAACATACATACTCTCATTGATAAATTCAGTAAGTATGGCGAATGCATTGTTGCACCCTTTAAAAATTCCGTGGAAATCTTAAAAGCATTAAAAAATTACATTGCAGGAAATGGTATACCGGACAAAGTAGTACACTTTAATGGTTTGGAATTTTCAAATTTAGACGTACGCGAATTCCTTAAATTATATGGTATAAAAGTTCACGTAACAGCTGCACGTAACTCGACGGGTAACTACCCTATCGAACGACTACATAACACAATCCTAGAAATACTACGAATCCTCAAACATAAAAATAAATAAAAAGAAATAACTGAATTATTGGACATGACAATGATCACGTACAACAATTCAATTCACTCTTCTACAAAATTAACCCCATTCGAAATTGTGAGAGGTATTCGGGAATGAACTATTTTAGAACCAAAACCAAACGCTATTACCGAATTCAATAACAAACGTATTGAAGAAAATAACGAGATAAAAATCCTAATCGACAAATGCAATAAAAAGCAGTAAGAACGTACTGATCGATACAACGAAAATCTAGATGAACCCCCCGAACTAGATAAGGAGGTTTATATAAAAAACGTGAAATATAAAATGTTAACAAATATCCCTGCAATGGGTTGCCAAAAAAATGTGGTCAAGACTACTTTTAGTGAAAATATCAAGAGTAAAATTTTTTGAAATTTTTCAGACTTGCATATCTAACGAATATTGATCTACTCCAATGTAAAAGCCATAAAGAATATGCAGCAGCTATGCTGCCTGCCTCTTTTCGTTCACTATTTTCGCATTTATACAAGTTGTGAATAGTAATTACGTTCATCTGTTAATTCATTGCCTCACATATATAAATAAAGATAATTTTATTGCAAATACGGTGCTATATGATTGTCCACAAAATATCAGTCAAAAAATAAAATTTACAAGCTTTCCAAGTTTTGATATTTTTATTAAAAGTTTTCTGGACCATATTTTTTAGGGCAACCCACAACAGGGATATTTGTAAATATTTTACATTCCATAAAAAATAACTTTCATTCGGTAAACAGATGGGTGAAGGTCGACCTTAATTCGGATCTTGTACTATAATATTTTTCATATACAAACGTTATTTCAAAAAGAAAACGCAGCTACAAGGTGAACCAGTGGTAGTGTACAAAACTCAACCATCAGCCCCGGTTATTCAATTCCCTTGGGAAATTAAACAACCATCTTAAGGAGGGAGGAGTTATACATCCTGGTATACACCTATCAATATAAAAGTATTAAGCAAGCATCCGGTCATCCAAACAACAACGTGACAACAGGTGATGTTCGTCACTACAAATAAGCAGAATTGAACTTTTTTACTATATAAACGCGTATTGTTTCAAATGTAAAATACTTAATATTTCAATAATTTATAATACTCTTACTCTGTTAAATTATTTGTCGATATTCAATTGTAATTAATTTTGTTTTGTTGTAATTAAATAATTGTTTGTGTTTTAATAAATAAAATCATTTTTTTTCGAACTATTTTCCTTCGGAATTATAATTTATATATTATATGTAAGTTTGAACGTTCCGCCAAACTGTTTGGTATTACCCTGGTAACACCATTTCCATTAATGACATTTCCTGATAGATAAGAATACAAAATGTCTGAAGAATAATTAAAGACGTGTGTGAGAATATTGTTAATTAATTTTAGTTAGCCACAATAATATTGGATCAGGTAAATTAATCATTAATTATTATTGTAAATAGTTATTAAGAATATTGTTTTATTTAATTACAGTTATATTACTGCGTCAATCTGTGTTTACTATTATATCTGTGTCTCTGATTTCGGGACTTTATAATTCAATATTATGCAGAAAGCTAAATTCCAATTCATCTCTGAGCCGGTAGAGATGCTAAAAGCACTATCGTGAAAGTAAAAACAATTCAACTCGTGAATCAACCAGAAATTTTTCAATTTCCGAAAGACAAACAATGCAGTACCCATCATACGGAACTTTTTGATACGAATGTAGTCAAAAATGTTGTGAAAAGTTTGAAAACTCGAAATAAATTTCGTAATGTGATGATTACTCTGGATGACAAATTACAAGCTGTTTATTTGGATGAAGAGGGAAATGTTGCATTCCACGATGAATATTTAGAAGAGGTTGCACCTTTGGTAAAAGCGAATAACACAGGTAACCATGAAAAATCAACTAGATCATTAGCAAAAGATATGGTGATTGAAAATTTTAATGGAGAAAATTTTAAAGCCAATAATTGGATTAGATTATTTGTTCAGGAATGTACGAGAGTCGGAATCACTCAAAATAAATATGCAGAAACTTTAAGGCTGTTTTTGACTGATTCGGCTGTCAATTGGTACCATGTTTGCGTGAAACAAAGTTTTCTAGATAATTGGGAGTTATGGAATAATTCTTTCATAGAAACTTTCTCAGTACAGTCCTGGACTGAAATAGCTTACGCCTATAATTTTAAATATTTAAATGGATCTTTATTAGATTTCGCACTAAAAAAACGAAATTTATTAATGGAAGTAGATGAAAATATCTCGCAAAATTCTCAAATAAACTTAATTGTTATTAGCTTACCAAATTTTATTCAAAACAGGATAGATAGAAACACAATAGGAACAGTTGAGGACTTAATGTCAAAATTAAAACAAATGGGACACTTGAATGATAAAAAACAAGAAAATAAAAAAACAATACATCATCATAAACCATGTTCAAATTGTGAGAAGTTAGGATTCCCAAATAGATTCCACCCCGAAAATATGTGTAGATTAAAAGAGCAAAAATCAAGTTATAAAAAAAATAATAATATTAAAATAGTAAATAATGTAGATTGGGAAGATGCTATAGCAAATTCCGAGGAGGCAAAAAACGAATAGCTTTCCCACTTATTAGATTACACGTATTAGTGGATGATAAATCCGCTGTGGGTCTATATGACTCAGGGTCTAACATTTCACTAATAAACTACGAATTTTTAAACCAAAGAAACATGTTAAAAAATATAATAAGTGGGAATGAAAATATAAAAGGAGTGGCAGGAATAGCCAAAGCTGAAGGCACTGTTACGCTTAAAATAAAAATTTGTAACATAGAAAGTAATTTTTCATTTTTCATAATAAAAAGCAAAACTTTTAAAGACGATTTATTATTAGGCCTGGACTTAATAAAAAAATTTAGGTTATGTCAAAACGAAAATTTAAAAATTACACAAAAAGGCGAAATAAATAAAGATAAACAAGTAAATCTAAATATATTACAAAATAAACAAAAACTACCCAATGATATACAAATTATTATGCGAAAATTTGATAAGGTATTTGCAAGAACAAAATTTGACATTGGAATAATAAAGGGTTATGAAGCAACTGTAAAATTATAAGAGAATAAATATGTTTCAAGAAAACCATACAGATGCTCATTTCAAGATAAAGTTGAAATTGAAAGGCAAATAAAAGAATTATTAGAAGCAGATTTGATTGAAGAGTCATGCAGCCCTTATGCGGCTCCAGTGACAATGGTGTATAAAAAAGAAGAGGGAAGAAAATCTCGTTTGGGCATAGACTTTACAGAATTAAACAAAATACTTGTTCCGGAAAGTCAACCGTTCCCTAGGATTGACGATTTAAAATACGTGCTAGAAATTGTAAATAACTATAAAAAAGTAAAAAAAAAATTTAATAAAAAAAAAAATAATTAAATAAATAAATAATTTTTTATTTTTTTTTATTTTTATAATTTTTTTTTATTTTTTTTTCAATTGACAGCCGAATCAGTCAAAAACAGCCTTAAAGTTTCTGCATATTTTTTTTGAATTGTTACATACACACACACATATTATATAACCTGAGAGAAACCTAAACGCAGAGCTGCAAGTGCTGTTAGATAGCGTGCGAACCTCACCAAGGTAACGGTACTGAAGACACATTAGAATATTTGTCGCACTAACTGGGCGTAACCCAGTGGCTTGCGCTATGGGTAAGGTCTTGTTTGGAAGTGCTTGACACTGTCTGACAGTGAGGGTGTATCCCAATGGATTCCAAGCACCTCACGTATGAAAAATGCCGTATATTTGTTGACTTGGACTGTTTAAAGCGTGTTTACACTTCCAATTTGATGAAGCAAGTAGCGGAATCCAGACTATCACAACGCATCGTGGAAATTATGACAGCACCTAGATATCATATCAGATAGTTCCAGGAACTATGCCATACTTCGACAATATTGTGATACATCGCCGAACAAAAGAAAAGTCTCAGAAAACTTTGAATTTGTGTTTAATAAGTCTACAGCAATTCGACATACATTTGAATAAGAAGAAATGTTCACTATTTCAACTAAAAATTTAATATTTATGTCATGTAATTGAATAGAATAAAATTTCTAAATGTAAAAATAAAATGAATGCGATACTTTGAATGACGAGACCCAAGGATATGGACGGCGTTCGATTTATTGGCATGACCATATACTATACACGTATTTTCAAGAAAGCGCTAACACGTATTTTCAAAGAAAGTCATAACCGTCTTCCGATAACATCAGGAAGACTACTTCGATATGCAGCATATTTAACAGCTTTCGATTATGAAGTAATTTGCAAAAAAAGACGTCTAAACAACGACACAGACATTTCTCACGTGCACTAATTAACGTCCGCAATTAACGACGATATCATACTATATCGGAGATTTAATCGAGTATGTATGATTACAACCAACGAAACGGATTAACTGCAAGCAGACTCAATTAGGCGTGAAACTGAGAAAGGCGGGGAATTAAGAGTAATAAAGATATTTATAGACCAATAAGGAAGTATTTCAGGCCGTGGAAACTATTGACATTGTACCAATTAATACCAACACATTAGCAGGTTTGTGATAAACTACATAACTTTTTTGAATATTATATTTTTTAAAAGTTTAATAATAATATATATATATATATATTTTTTATTTATAGAGCAACTTCCACATACAAAATAAATATAATTTATGTATGTACACGTCGCGGATAAAGAGTCAAGTGTCATTACGTAGTGTCATTGCGAACTTTAGACTCTAGAGATGGGATTGTATGGGAGAATATTAGAAATGGAGAAAGGCGATATGTGCTCTGTGGATATTATAAAAGTTTAAAGTATTTGTTCGGAGACTGTTAGGGTACGGAAGAGCTTGATCAGATGAGGTTATATAATGCTTTGGCTGTCTTAAATGCGTGTGGTAAAGAAAAGTTACCGGCGATATCAGCATGTTATACAATGAAAAAACGGCTTTAATCGGCGCTTATTTCCAACGTGAATAAAATAACTCAAAAAAAGTTTCTCTGTGTACAAAAAAATTACAGGATCATTTTATAAAGTAGTTAGTTTTAAATATATTTTATATATTAGTAGTACATGCTAATTCAAGGTAATCTATGAGTGAAGCTTCCCCAGAAGAAAGAATTCCATAAATCTAATGGAAGTATATGAAAGCAGTACTACCATGCAAATAGAATTGATATTGTATAAAATGGGATACGAAGATATACTAGAACTATAGTCAAAACTATTTAAGACAGTATCTGCTGCATTCAATTAATGATAAATAATTAAATATATTATCATTTTTTTTCAATTTATATATAATAAATAAATAAATAAAAAGAAAAAACATTAATTAAATTAATAATTAAATTAAAAAAACATCTGAAGATAATAGTGTTTTCATAGTGAATTTCGTGTATAATTAAAGTTATTTTACATATCATCAGCGAAGTGATCAAGACACTGGGATGTTAATCAATTTATATCAATCTTCCTGAGTTCAAATCTTTGTAGTGCATTAAGTTTTTTGTTAGTTTGTTTGTTTTTTAATTTATTTTAGTATAATTTGATAAATTTCTTAAATAAAGCAATGGCAACACCATCTGAGGACTCACAAGTTGGACTAAATAAGTAGCAAAAGGGACAGTTTGATGTCCGAAATTCGTGACATAAAATCAATCTTACACAGGAAAAACTATTAATAAAAGGTTAAGTTAAAGAACAAAATAACAACAAAATTGCTTTACAAAGACAAAAAAATAAAGAGACCTAGTTAAATTTGACTTTAAAAGCCATTCTGATATCTCGAAGATGCTAAAATATACTTCTCAAACTATAAAATGAAACAAGTAATATTTAGTAAGCGTAGATATCTCAAGGGTACAAATATCTTCATTAGTGAAGATCTTCCAAAAGAAACAGGAGAAAAAGCTTGACTTTAGCGAAACAAAGAGTTACGGGACGAAAAACAATCAATGAAAAGAACATTACACGAGCGGTCAAACAAGATATGTTGTAGAGATATGTTGATTGAAAACAGATATGTTGATTGAATAATTTGTTTTAATTTAATAATTTGTTACATTTGGAAATTTGGTATAATGGTTTCTATTTCAATATATAAAAAATATTTCAAATATAAATAATTTGAAAACCAACGGAATCACCATTTAGTTACAAAGTTTTTAATAAAACAATAATTTGTGTGAAAATATATAGTTTTAGTTTTTTTAATATCGAATAGGAATCTGGCATATCTTTTTCTGATTGGCAAAATAAAAAAAAAACATTCATTGTTCCCTCTTCTTGAGGTCCCGTAGTACCATTGAAAATGAAAAAAACTTTTCTCGATAACAATTGTGTTACAAATCGAGTGAACTATTAAAAATCGAGTTAAATCAATATCAAAAAATACTTACTTGTTGTGGGTCTGGTCTAAGATTACGACACATACTTTAATATGTTGTAACCAACGCTGCTAACAATTTTATATAATGTAGATAGTAAAATATTAAGTATTGCTGGCAATTTCAATGATAGATTTGGTGATTTGGGTATATGTGACGAGCAGCTGCTTGCGGGATCCATTTTAACTCCCTCACATGAAAATTTTGATCCATTAATTGTATAATTATAAAAAAGTTTACTTGTATATTTGATGGCAGATGTGTGTTTAGCAGTGGAAATAGTTCTATAGCAAGAGCCATGGACCACCAACTCACGGTTACGTTATAAGGACTTGATAATATTTTATCCGATGTAAATGGTCGAAGTCATTAGGTATATTCAGATTCTTATTAAAGTAGCCTTGGTTTTCATTAAAGCAATTGCTTACTGAATAACTTAACGAAAAAAGTCGAAAAAAAAAAAAAAAAAAAAAAAAAAAAAAAAATATATATATATATATATATATATATATATATATATATATATATATATATATATATATATATATATATATATATATATATATACGAAAATGGATGGCGCTGAAGCGTCAGGCTTATACCCTACCGTTAGTTTCGGTAAAAGATTTATCTATGATCATGAGACCCTTACGAGTAGGAAGGTCGCGGTGGTGTGCGCGGAAGGATTGGCCGTGAGGCCATCTGGAGCCGCCATCGGTGCCGATCTTGGTGGTAGTAGCAAATACTCCAGCGAGGCCTTGGATTAAATAATATAAATAAATTCAATAATTTAATGAATATTATTTGTTTAATTAAAAAAAAAAAAAAAAAAAAAACATTATTAATAAATATGTATAAATATATATAAATATATACAAACATATACATCCATTGGACGCAAGGAAAAACCGGTTCCTATTCCGGTACCCGGCAACGGAACCGTTTATAAGTCGGACCCTCGTAAGAGAGTTCGTCAGGGTAACCTTAAAAGGCCTGGAGACGCCGTCGAAAAACCCAGAAAGAGTTTTCCAGTTCTTCTGCATGACTGTTCGAGTTCCCTGGAATCCTCTAGCAGGGCGATAGGGTTTGGAACGCGAAGAGCACCGCAATTGCGGCGGTGTCTGGATCATTCCCTCGGACCTTGAAAAACCAGCTTAGGGCCTGTGGAGGTGTCGCGCAGGTTCGTACCCATATCCGCAGCAGGTCTCCAAGGTGAAGAGCCTCTAGTCGATAGATTAATGTAGGTAAGGGAAGTCGGCAAATCGGATTCGTAACTTCGGGATATGGATATGGCGACGTCTACTAGATGTCCGGACTATCTGCGGAGGCTCCAGAACAGGAGAGATAACATTAGAGATGGCTAGCGGAGTGACAAGAATTAAGGTGCTACAACTTAACTGCCAGCTATCTTATGTAGCCATGTGTGAACTAGGTATGAGGCTGATCGATGATGGGATTGCGGTGGTACTGCTCCAGGAGCCTTACGTGCGGAACGGAAGGATTGCCGGCTTACCTGGATGGATGAGATTCCACTTGAGTGGCAGCGGGAAGGCCGCTGTTGTAATATGCGACAGGAGCATAGAGTCTCTCAGCATGCACGATTGGACGACGGTGAATGGACTGTGTGTGTACATCAAAAGTATAATGGGGGAGATGAATATGGCGAGCGTCTATTGTCACCGGGGGGGAGGGGTAACATCCAGAAGGAGCTGGACTACTTGGAGGCATTGACCAGCGTGTGCAGAACGAGGCTCCTGGTGGGAGCGGATGCGAACGCGACTTCGGATGTGTGGTACAGCAAAGGCAGTTCAAGGGCCGAGAATCGGCGGCAGGAGGGAGATTGGTCGAAGAGTGGCTGTTGGAGCATGACCTGGTAGTGCTTAATAAGCCCTGTCGGAAATTCACGTTTGTGGGGGGCCGCGGTTCCAGCGACATAGACGTGACGCTGTGTGGAGGCAACTGACTAGGAGTAGATCTTAAATGGAGCGTTCAGGAGAGTGGCATAAGCGACCACAACCCCATTGTGATCGACATCGAAGGAAGGAGGACCTGTTATGAGGTGGATGTGGCCATAAAAGTGGTCTATAAAAGGTGTAGACTGGGAGGCCTACAGGGCCACACTGGCACAATGCAGAAGTGCGCTGGAAGGAGAAGAGCTTGCAGCCATGTCCGTAGGAGAGCTGACTCATATGGTAGAGAGCTGGATAGGTGAAGCGAACCAGGCTCATCTGGTGATGAACGTCGATCGGAGGAACAGGAGGCCACATTGGTTGGATCGAGATTTGACTGGGATGAGGAACGCGCTACGAAGAGCCCGAAAGAGGTGGCAGACCAGTAGAAGAGATGGGAGAGGGGAACCTGAGCTTCATCGGGAGCAATATGGGACTGCTAGGCGCCGATACCGGGCTGCCATCTTGGATAAGAAAGGAAGGAACTGGCGGAAGTTTGTAGGATCCGACAATGGACTGCCCTGGGGCAGGGTGTACAAGGTGTGTACGGGTAGAACGAGCAGGGGTTTTGATTCGATTCGGTTTGGGAACGAGCAAATGTATGACTGGGGGGAGTGTGCCAGGACATTGTTGAAAGAGTTCTTTCCAGATTGCGAGGAGTGCACAGAACGGGGTTCTGGCCGACTTTGGCCTGAGGCCGGGAGTCGGAATGGAGACAGCTGAATTGGGGGGGGGGTGTATAACTCGAACTGGCGTTGGAGAAGATGAGGAGGAACAAGGTTCCGGGTCTCGACGGTATCCGCAATGAAATGATTGAACAACTGGGAAAAGCGTGTCCAGATGTGCTGAGGTTCCTGCATAGCAAGTGTGTCGCGGAAGGGGTATTCCCACCCAAATGGAAGCATGGGCTTTTGATTGTCCTTCTTAAAAGTCCGGATAAGGACAGATGTGACCCGAGGTCCTACAGACCCATTACTTTGCTGTCTGGTTTGGGCAAGGTTATCGAGCGGCTGATGGTGGGTCGTCTGGAACGAGCGATGGTGTGCCAGTGGAATGCATCCCAATATGGTTTTAGAGAAGGGAGGAACATTGAGGATGCCTGGAGCAGGTTACATACATCAGTGGCTCGAGCGGAGGCCAGATGTGTAGATGATTCGTTGACTTTCGTAACGCGTTCGGGGGCCTTGACTGGGGATATGTTATGAAGCGTCTCAGACACTTTGGAATACCCGAAGGAGAGATTGGATTCTGGCGGGACTACTTTTCTGGAAGATATGTTTGCTGCAGGGGGGTCTTTGAAGAGATCTGGGTGCGACTTGCTAGGGGGTGCCCACAGGGATCGGTGGCTGGGTCGATCATGTGGAATTTAGCAATGAATACGCTATTGGACGACCTGGATGATCAGGGTGTTATGAGATCAGTGCTGGAATGGGGACAGGCAGCTGGAGTTGAGCCTTCATGGCAGAAGACAGTAGCGATGGTCTTGAAAGGACATAAGAAGCCGGACCGTAACTATAGCTTCGATCTCGGGGGGCTGGGGAGAGGTAGAATAAAAATGGTCGAGGATACTAGATACCTTGGGATTAATGTAAGACCCCGACTCAATTGGAGGTACCACATAAGAGAGCTGAGACCGAAGATAACTACGTTGATGAATTCCTTCAGGGGAATCCTGCGAAGGGAGTGGGGAATAAAGATGAGTGCGGTCAAGCAGATCATTAAAGGACTGTTCGAAGCGACAGCGCTATATGGAGTTGGAATATGGGGAGAGCACGCAAGACATCAGTGTAACCAGCGTGCCCTTAACAGTGCACAATGGCAGTTCTACTGGTCGCTTTGCCGTTATGTAGAACGGTGTCCACGGAGGCGATGCAGACGATTGCTGGCAGTATTCCTTGAGACATAGAGGCACTAAGAAGATCGGGACTTCGTAAGGTTAAAGATGGTCGACCAATGGAGGCATGGGACCTCCTCACTAACGAGGAAGTGGAGGAATTAGGAGAGGAAAGAGTCGAGAAAAGATTTAAGGAACGCGCAATGGATATGTGGCAAGAAAGGTGGAGCAGGAGTAGTAAGGAAAGACAAACTTATGACTTTATCCCGGACGTCAGAGATTGGGCTGGAAAGGAGTGGGATTTCAACATGTGGGAAGGGTTCGTCATCACTGGGCCCGGCAGTTTCAACGGGAACTTATTTAGTAGGGGATTGAAGGAGGACCCTTAGTGTCCCTGTGGACATGAATGGGAGGACGCGCTGCACTTCCCCTGTAGCTGTTGAATGTATGAAAGATTCAGGAATCGGAGGGAAATGGGAGTGAGGGTGATTAGTGCTAATGAGTGGGATGTGAGCTCGGTCCTGCGCACGACGGCGTCACGTAGGGAGTTCACGAAATTTGTTAGGAAGGCCGCATTGATTAGAAAGAGAGTGGTTCTTGGCGGTGCTGATAGACCGAACGCTAGAGAGTGAGATGAAAGAATGACGAGGTCGCCATTTTTTTTATTTATTTATTTATTTATCTGTTTATTTATTAATTTTGCGTTAGTTTACTCTATTTATTTTATTTATTTATTTATTTACTTTTTATTTCTGTTTACTACTATTTATTTATCTATTTATTTATTTATTATTTATTTTATTTTATTTTAATTTATTCTATTTTTACTTTATTTTATTTCCTCTTATTATTTCGTTTCTTTGATTTTAGATTATATCCTCCTGAGGAGAGGACCACCCGAAGCAAGGGGCGGGCCCCGAGGTTGGTCCCGGGGTCGGGCTTTAGGCCGTACTACACCCCCCCCCCGCAGAGGAGGTGGGGTGTAGAATCGGAAATATAGCGAGATGTTAAATATATTTTTAATATCAACCAGAGTACAAAATAAAATTTACTGGATTGGAAGCAACATTGGAACTGGTTAAATCCATTTCGACTATCCGGAATTTAAACGTAACAATGTGGTTGGTGTTCATATTTCAAATGTAAGTAAATTTTTCTTTGTTGAATATTCGAATACCTACACCTTAATGCCTAAACATGCAACTAAATTTAAAGTAAAGAATAAGCTTAAAGTTAGATTATTCAAAAAATCTTAGCTCCGATTCAAATACGGACGATGATTTATCAACAATTATGAAATAAAATATAGCTTAATTATAATTTAGAAAATTCAAATTTAAGTAATACAATCAAAATTTTTTTTAAATATTATTTAATAATACCAAATACATAATAACTCAAAATTAAAATTAGAAAATAACGAAGCTAATATGGCTACTAGTATAACAGTAATTGATATATTGAGAAGTATGGACACCTACGAAGGTTGTCCAGGAATGTTAAATACATTCATCGAAATGAGAGATGTCGTTCTCCAAGGAGAAAATGCGAACAACTCTTCATTAATTAATATGTTAAAACAAAAAATAAGAGGACCAGCTCGAAATGCTCTCATTGCATGTGAGACCCTTTCTAACTGGGAAACCATTAAAGAAATATTAATAACTCATTTTACAGACAAACGAACTGTAGAATCAGTTCTTCAAAAATTAAATACTATTTATCAAGGAAATAAACAATTAAAATATTATTATACATAAGTTGTTGATTTACAAACCGTATTGTTAAACTCAGAAGACCGCACAAAATCTCAAGAATTCATAAACGGTTAAAACGAAGTATACTTGAATATTGTTTTAAAGTCTTTTATAGCAGGATTAGATCAAAATTTAGGGTACATCGTGAGATCTAACCGACCAAAAACAATCAAGGAAGCGTATGATATTTGTGTAAATGAAATTTCAATGCAACAGTCTAATCAAGATAGATATAGAATCTCTCTAAGATATTTATCTAAGTGACCAATATTATTCATATGATACTAATGCCTACAACTCTATTTCATTTGATAAAATTGATAAAATTACTAAAATTCCTGAAAAAGAACAGTCAGAACCTCTAGATGTACCTACTGATGATCAAAATTTTACAAGGTGGAAAATAAAGTTACTCGATAATAACTTTAATATAGACCATGAACCTGTTAAAATAAACACTAACGTAAACACAATAACTAGAGTTCAAATGAATAATTTAACTAGCAATAGTACTCAACATTCAGTCGTAGAAAATCTTATTTCCGGCATTAGAGTATCCAAACGAGCATTAAATGAGTTTTCACAACAAATAATACTCAAATTAGGATCAAAAACTGAAAGAAAACTGACTAAATTATTTCAAACAAAAAAACGTATTGTATTAACAATACCAAAAATAGATGAATACACAGCCATTAAAATTTTAAAGACAGAAATTGTTAACAATAAACAAAATGCTATCTATACAGAAGACAAGATTTTCAATGTTATTCAAAACACATATGTAAAACATTTTTCAAAATTAAAAATCGTTCGGTGCACTAAATTCTTAGAGGATGTTGAAAAATCAGATGAACAAACAAAACTTATAAAAAACTATCATGAATTATCAATCCATCGTGGGACTGATGAAACACTGAACCATCTTAAAAGGCTATATTATTTTGACAATATGAAGTCAAAAATTCAAAAATATATAAATAATTGCGATATCTGTAAATTAAATAAATATGAAAGGCATCTACTAAAGATCAAATTGACACAAACACAACAGGCAAAAAAACCATTTGCAATTTTACACATGAATTTATTTTATGTAGATAATACAAATATTCTAACTATCGTAGATAAATTTAGTATATATGGAGAAGCTACGGTTATGAAAGCTAGAAACTCTAAATATGCTCTAGATGCGCTTAAAAATTATTTATCAAGACACGGCATACCTGATCTCATAATTCATAATCCCGGCATGGAATTCGAAGGCAGTGATTTTAAAGATTTTCCGAATCTATATAAAATTAGTACTCACACTACTTGTGCTAAAAACTCAACCGGAAACTCACCATTTGAACGATTTCATTCAACCTTAGTAGAATTAATAACTAAATTAAAAACTACTCATAAAAACCTTACAATAGTCGAGCAATGAGATACGGTTTTATTAACTTAAAATAATGCAATGCCATATTCAAGTACCAAGCTTACACCTTTCGAAGTTATAAGAGGATTCCGAGATAATCAGATTTTAAAACCTACCACAGATAATATACATTCTACTTGTGTAAATAAATATACTGAGGAAAAACAAATTATGGATGATGCAAAAATTAGCTCGAAACAAAGAACGTAGTGATATCCCACTTTTGGCAGTAGGTGAAAATGTTTTTGTAACAAAGAATAGACGAAGTATACAGAAAAGAAAGTAATAACAAGTGAAAACAAACAATTGACTGAGTTAATTGTTGAAATACCATGTATAGACAGTGTTGATGCGCAATCGTATGTTTTTTGACGTCACGTAAATAACAAAAGATATTCACTTTTAATAGACACTCACACAACTGATATTCCTATATTAATACATACTATAAAATTTGCACCTAATTAACGCCCTCGTGGGTAAACAGTGATGTTTACAAAAAAATGTTTCAAACAAAAGTTTTTTATTTTTTTTATAAGCAACATTTTTTACATTTAAACTTTTGTTCTATCTCTAACGGTTTACAAGATGAGTCCTACGGACCCAAGACCCAATTGACCTATGATGCTCATTTACGAACTTGACCTCACTTTTTACGTCCTGCGTACGCTGTAAAAATTTCAGTTCGATATCTTTTTTCGTTTTTGAGTTATCGTTTCCACAGACGGGCGGACGGACGGACGGACGCATAGCCGGAAATGGATTAATTAGGTGATTCTATGAACACCTATACCAAAATTTTTTTCGTAGCATCAATATTTTTAAGCGTTACAAACTTGGGACGAAACTTAATATACTATGTATATTTCATATATACATGGTATAAAAAGTAATCGTAAAACTCTTAAATTTAAAAACGTCCAGAAATTTCTAAAATATCATAAAGGAAAAATGAAAGTGAGAAAAAAAATAATCAATTTTAGATTATGTAAAATGACAGATATATGAAGACCATTACTCAATGACTATTCGTATTGAATTAAGGAACCAACAAATTAACAACTATTACAGTCACAATATTTTTTTTATTCGGTTTCAAGCTCGATATTTTGGTCAACAGCACATAAACAACATAATTACTTGTATTCGAGTAGCTACAGAAAACGTTATTTCTAGACATATTTTGAGTTATAACGAATTGAAATTAATCAAAATTAATTAGATAAACACATTATTCTAATCAACTTAGAACATGTATATGAGTTATTAAAATAGAAAGCATTAAATTCAGCTAACTTTACTTTAACGATAATATATTTTATCCCAACAAATTATAGAAAAATAAATCCCGAAACTAATTTAATCCTATATAATCCTAACGAATATTCATTTATAAGAGATGATATTTACAAAAGAATAGAACAAGACTACATTTGTTACCCAACGTAATGCTGAAATATTGAAAATTAATATGGGAATAAACATCTACACATAGAAAGTATAGAAGATTTGGAAAATACAGCAGATTTGGAACTAGCATTATTTATATTTTCTAAAGTATGGTCCAAGGATTCATAAAACACAAACTGTGCTAATACCTGCATTGAATCGAACTCAATTAGAAATGGTTGGAATATCAATACAATAGAAGTTCATTCTAAGAAGGGAGGAATTATATATTCTCTATTACTTACATTTTTTTTAGATACTTTAAACCATAATATAATGCAACATGTGCATATTACGAATTTGTTTGTTAGTTAACATGAATTAGAATAGTTATTTAAGAAAGTTTATTTTAAATATTGCTATACTCAAATACTTTCTCAGAAAACTGACCTTTCAATATTAAGAGAAATATCTCATAATAATATTAATGTTAAAACATCTGGACGGTCTAAAGTGATGTACAAAAGATCATTTACAAAAAGGATCTTTTAAAACACATCCCCTAATGGTGCGCTTTATGGTGCAGCTGCCTGGTATGAGTGTCTCAAATTTGAGAGCGCTCGTCTTGTGATTGGGGCGGCACAGCCGGGTTGTTCTCTACAGGGCACTCAGGGTGTGTCGGACGGTCGGAGGCCCTTCAGGTGCTCGGTGGGATGCTTCCCTGGGACCTCGAAGTATTGAGGAGGGCAGGCCTCTTCAAAGGGCAGGTTCATAGCGTCTTGATATGGTCCTGGTTACTACAAGTAGCAGCAAGGGCTTCTGGGAGTTTGTACATAAGGCTTTCGCTCAACGCACTCGATGGCTTACTGGGTTACAAGGCGAAGAGGTAGCTGTTGGAAACTGATGGTGCATGTCTGACTGTACTTGTCCGACAGGACGAGTTGCAGTCCAAATTGGTGATGTTCCTGTGCTGTACCTTTCGTGTTGTCGTGCGTCTCGTCAGAAGGTACAACATTTTTGTAGTTACAGGTGATGGCGCTATTTCGGGGCGTGGCGTCAGGGTGACCCGGCGACGTCACCCCATTTTATTTTATCCTAGCTGGTTAGAGAGTTTTTTTTAGACTGGCAGAGGATTCTTGCTGCCAATGTTTATACTGTCGGACTCTCATTTGTTTTTTCCTTTTACTCTTCACCAGGGGATATCTTTTAATCTATCTGGGGTGGGATAGAGTCGTTGCGGATCAGGCTTCACCTGGTCCTTATGTGGGGGGGGGGGGGGCTCGGCTTCACCTGGGTTTTATATTTTGTTAAAATGTCATGTGTGTGCCGGGCTGGCGTTTGTAAGAGCACTGGCCTCGCCTGGACATGCCAAGTAGTCACTAATGACATAACAAGGCATGTTTTAGGGACAACGCCGAACCCAGGCGGTTAATTGGGTACCATGGGTCACTTGCATCCAAGCCCCATACACAGGGTGTTTCCCTTGCCTGTGTATGTGCAAGTGAATTGAGGACGGACTCGTTGGGGCAGTTGAGGAAGCACTCCTGCCTACCTTGTATCGGCGGGTGAGCAGCGTCTGGCTTCGGCCTCTTCGGCTTGGGCGGAGACCTGCAGAGTCCCAAGTGTTTTAGGTAGGACGCGCTCGTCACCAAGGGGCTACCCTAGGCTTACACCGAAAGGAAGAATTGGTAGCCGTTGGCAATTTGCTCTCGGCGCGCTGATTGAGCGTACCTGAATCCCGTCCCCATGGGGGGCGTGAGGGTAAGGCTAAAATAGCAGGTACCTCACGTTAAACGTTCTTTCTTCAGTGTCCCTATCTACTTCTGCCACCGGGCGCAGTGTCGGTTGGACCAGAGCACACTGGTATCAGGCGGGTCCCCGGGTGGGTGATAGGAGATTCCGATCGGTTTGCACTAACCACTAATTGGTTGGAGCTTGCTCCCCCGACCAAAGTTTGCGCGTGGGTACTGTTCTTGATGTATTCTTGTATGTGGCTGGCCGACCTTTCACTCACGTTGGGAGTGGCTAAAGCTGATCTGGGATTAGCAAAGGTCTGATGTGCGCTTAGCGCTGCCGATGCGTGTGTGGCTGGGAGGTCTAACGGCTAGCTTCGGACCCTGGCCAGGAAGTGTGCGTTGAACACAGGGGTCGGAACCTGTGTTGCTCCGAGCCGGTAACGGCACGTCCGTGAATTCCGGTGTCGTTCTTGGTAACCCCAGGTGAGTGTTGGGCCCCTGCATACAGGGGTGGTAGTAGCCGATACCTACGGGATCTGTTGCTACCTGGGTGTACCCATTCCCAATTATACTCGGCTCGCTCCTTCACACACGATTAGTCGTAAAAATGAGCATATAGAAGATTTAATTAAAATCGTTGGGGGTGGAGGCCAGTCGTCAGCCGGAAGGGGCGACAAAATGGAGACATCGGAGGATGCCCAGAAGAGCCAAGCTGAAGGCTTTTGGCACACTGTCGATGAAAAGAGGAGGAAGAGGAAGATCGAACCCGGTGACTCAAGGCCCAGTACAACAGGGTCCGAATTTTCTAACTCGGAAGCTGCGAAACATGGCATGTCTGGCTTTGCTGTGTCCGGACATAGGCAGGCTCACATAACCGAGGTTGGCACGGTCTACGCCAAATATAGATACCTGGTGGCTGCCTTAATAAAAAGAGTGGGAGAACTCGAAAAGATACAATCTGTTCCTACACCATCTCCTCCCTCCATTACTGGCGAATTGGCCAGTTTTAAGGAGGAGATACGAGTGATGGTCACGGGAATCATGTCAAAGAGGTTCGCCGCGCGACCTCGCAGGTGACGAATGCCACACCAGGTCCTAGTGGTGTCAAGGCTGTCAAGCCTGCGGTTAACGAAGCCAAACCGCAGAAAAAAAAGAAGAAGAAGAAGGGACCACCAAGGTCCTATGCGGTAGTCGTAAGATCGGCTGCGGAACCTTCACCGGTGATCAGGTGAAGGGAAAAATGTTGGAATGCGTCAGCCCGCCCGATGGAGTCCGAGTTACGGCTGTTGGGAGAATACGGGATGGGATCGTTATCGAGACCAAAACGGCTGAAGAAGCACAAATGCTGAAACAGTGTGGCGCATTTCGTGCAGGCGGTCACCAGGTTGAGGACCTGAAGGGTCTAATCCTGGTACATGTCAAAATCTTGCACGGACGAGAAGCTGGTCACTGCGGTGGCCAAAAATAGCTTGAAGGACCTGACTCTAGAGGAGGTCAAAAAGCGGTTCAAAGTGGTAAATAGGATGGGTAAATCCTGAAAGAGCGCAGGATCTACGTCGGCTTCCTGGCACATAGAGTCATGCCCTTTGATAGGGTAGCTCGGTGCTACATGTGCCTAGGTTTTGGACACATCATGAGAGAGTGCAAGGACCGTCAGGAGATGCTGGAAATGCGGTAACATCGGACACAAGGAGGAAGATTGTAAATCTCCTCCGCGGTGTCACATATGTATTGGGCGTTCACGCCTTTGTAACCGTAGGGCAGCTAGTCCTGACTGCCCTGAATATAGGAAGAGGATGGAGATACTACGTGGCCGTCTAATACCATAAGGTGGCTCTTAGGATAGCACAGCTAAATTGTCAGCGGGCTTACGGAGTGATGTGCGACTTGGGAGTCTGGCTTGTCCAAAACCAGATTAGCATTGCAATTCTCCAAGGGCCCTATGTGCTGCATGGAGCTGTGAGGGGTTTGCCAGCATGGATGAGGGTCCTGGGTGTTGGTCGTCAGAAGGCTGTTATAGTCGTGTGCGACTGGGCCCTGGACTGTATGCTGGTTGAGCGGCCAGTTCTACATTTGTAGTGCCTACTGCTGGTTCGGCGGCCGTATTGAGACGGATGTGGATGTCCTAGACCAAATGGTGCTGGGTTGCCAAGGCCAGCTCATACTGGGAATGGACGCTAATGCCAAATCTGGGTTGTGGTCCAACAAAGTTCTCGACCAAAGGAGCAGAGGTCCGCCATCCGCGGCGAGACACTTGAGAAATGGATCCTAACGAGGAACTTACAGGTGCTTAACGAACCCAATCACGGGTATAGGTTTCAAGGCCCCGCGGGAGTATGTGATATTGACGTCACTCTATGTAGTGGCGACTGGTAGCAATGTCAGTTCTTATGGGAGCTGCATGACGAAGTAGCATTCAGTGATCATAACCTTATCTTGATCACAATAGATACGATGTAGCCCCCAGGGTAGCTGGACAGCCTTGGGGTGTGCAGGGTGTGGACTGGGAGGTCTACAGACATTTCCTGGCTGAGTTGGCGAATGACTTTGGTCTTGAAAGGTTCACGCAGCTTGGCGCTGCTACCAGGCTTCGTGTTCTTTCTTGATGGTTGGAGGAGACAAATGTTGCGTTTCTGAGGCGCCGACGTATATGGCGCAGGCAGAAGGCCCCGTGGTGGACCCAGTAGCTATGGCAGCTCTGGCGGGGTGTGAAAAGGTGCAGAAGACAGTTGCAGTGGGAAAAAAGGAGAAGTGGTGAGCGAACTTTCCTCCTCGTGCGAACTCGGATGACCCATGGGGTGCGGTTTATAAGGCGTGCAGAGGAAAACGACTGTAGGAGGTGGGCTGTACGCCATCGTCCCAGATACTGCAATTTTCAACAAGCCGGCGACGGGAGTGGTCCTATCGGTTCGCGGTCCGAACCAAAATCAGGACCTAGAAGCTGTGTTTGATGTGGATGAGCTGGAATTGTCGGTTTCGAAGATGGGGAGGGGTATATCCCCCGGACTGGACCTTGTCACAGCCAAAATGATAAGGTGCTTGTGGAAGTCGGTCCCCCTCTTCCTCAAGGCGCTTTTCGACGAATTCCTAAGTGAGGGTACCTTTCCGCTTGTGTGGAAAATGACCAGGGTAATTGCACTACCCAAAGGGCCGAAAAAGCCACTCAGTGACCCCAGGTCATACAGACCAATCAGTCTGCTGAGTGGTATTGGAAAGGTACTCGAAAGAATGATGGTTTTCAGTCATTATTCGGGTTTCGTGCTAGGAGATCCACGGAAGATGCCTCGCAACGGGTGAGTAATATTGTCCAGGACGGGCGGCGTAAGTATATGCTGGGGGTCTTTGTCGACTTTAGAAATGCCTTCAGTTGTCTCTACTTGGAAGCGGTAATGCGGAGATTAGTGTAAGTCGGCATTGGATAAGCAGATCTCCGAATGTGGCGGGACTACTTCAAGTACCGTTACGCGTTCGCCACTAATATGAATGAGGAGATATGGGTGAAGCTCACGAGGGGATGCCCACAGAGCTCAATTGCTGGCCCAATACTGTGGAACCTGGTCATGGATGAGCTTATAACAATGGTGTCAGAGCCGTGGCGTATGCGGACGATCTTCTGATCATTGTTGAAGGTAGTTCGAGGCCTGCACTGGAAGCTACTGTTGTAGAAATAATGGAGCCAGTTTACACGACGGGTTGGATCGGAAGTGTCGGAAAGTAAGACAGTCTGCATGCTCCTGCGGGGCAGGTTAGACCCAGAACGTCGCAGTATGCGGGTGATCGTGCGAGGGGAGACCAAACATATCGTCGGGGTTAGACAAGTGGTCTACCTCGGAGTTACACTTAGTATTGGGATGAGTTTGGTAGCCCACATGAGAGCGATCAAGACCAAAGTGGTTAAGTGCATGGCCATAATATCGAGGGTCATGCGCAGGGAGTGGGGAATACAAACGAGGTCTGCCCGAATCCTTATTAGAGGTTGGGTGGAGGCAGCTGCGCTTTATGGTGCAGCTGCCTGGTGTGAGTGTCTCAGATTTGAGAGCGCCCGTCTTGTGCTTGGGGCGGCACAGCGGGTTGTTCTTTATGGGGCACTCAAGGTGTGTAGGACGGTCTCGACCGAGGCCTTTCAGGTGCTCGGTGGGATGCTTCCCTGGGACCTCGAAGTATTGAGGAGGGCAGGCCTCTTCAAACTTAGAAGGGGTTACCGCTTTGGGGAGCTTGATTTGCTCAACAATGAAGAGGAAGGGGAGATGGGTATGGCCGAACTCCAAACTCTCATCAACGAGAGGGCGGTTGTTCGGTGGCAGGAGAGGTGGTGCCAAACGGGCAGGGGCCGTGTGACGTTCCGGTTTATCCCGGATGTTAGGGACATGGATTCCTCTTGACGGGACATGGACGACTTTGCGGCCACCTCTTTGTGAAGGGTTTGGCGGACAATCCAGGTTGCTACTGTGGTGCAGAATGCGAGGATGCAGTGCACTTCTGCGATTGCGAAGCATACGATCGTATTCGCAACCTGAATGGCATGTCCCTTTGGTGGGAAGGTTGTTCATAGCGTCTTGATAGGGTCCTGGCTACCAAATTATTATTATTATTATTATTATTATTATTATAATTTATTTTCAATATAAGATACAAACGTACATAGGTATAGTCAACATGAAAACTAAATAAATTAAATTAAACTATATGGGTACGACGTTACAATATGCTTCTTCAGCTCACGTTTAAATTTTGGCATGCTCTCTATGTTTTTTAACTCCCCGGGAAGATTATTGTACAATTCACTTCCAATAATTTCCGGAGAATTTTTGAACTTTTGCAAGCTATAGTCTGCAATATGCAAATCATTATTATGACGAGTGTTATAATCATGTATTTCATTGCTCTGCAAGTAATGAATTGTATCATGTTCTAAAAGAACTTGATAAAAAAAGATTTGTTTTATCACTTTTTTTGATTTAACTTCAGCCTTCGACATGGTAAATCACAGGTTTTTGTTAAATATATTAGAAAGTCTTGGTATAAGAAGACTTCCACTTTCCTGGTTTATGTCCTATTTAGAGAATAGAAAAATAATAACGGATGTTGAAGGTATAAAATCAAGCTCACTCTGTGTCAACATTGGAGTTCCACAGGGTTCAAATCTTGGACCATTATTGTTCTTGACCTACATAAATGACCTTCCGTTCTTTATAAAGTATGGTAAATTATTAATGTATGCAGATGATACATCTGTGATATTATCTTCAGATAATATACATAGTTAAATGAATGAAATGAATATTGTAATACAACAATTTGCTGATTGGTGCAAAAATAATCATTTAATTATAAACATGACTAAAACAACATTTTTAGTTTTTTAAAATAAAGTTATTGATGCATCAATTATTACGTCATCAATAAAATATCCGATTACGCAAGTAAGCGAAAAGAAATTTTTAGGTATAATTTTGGATGAAGGTATGAAATGGAATCAACATGTTGATACAGTGTGTAAAAAATTAGGCACGGCTTATTTTTATATCAAAAAATTAAAACAAACTCATAACACTGAAGCTTTATTGGCTGTGTATTATGCGTTTGTATATGCTGCCATGCAGTATTGTGTAATATTATGGGGACAATGTTCAGATTGCACACGAATATTTATACTAAGAATTATTCGGCTCATGTTTAATCTTGATTATCGAGAATCATGTGTTATTCATTTAAAGCGGAAAAATTTGCTAACATTCTATGGCATTTACTACTACGAGCTATTAATATTTATCAAAAGAAATTATCAAAACTTACCACTTAGAAATGAAATACATGATTATAACACTCGTCATAATAATGATTTGCATATTGCAGACTGTAGCTTGCAAAAGTTCAAAAATTCTCCGGAAATTATTGGAAGTGAATTGTACAATAATCTTCCCGGGGAGTTAAAAAACATAGAGAGCATGCCAAAATTTAAACGTGAGCTGAAGAAGCATATTGTAACGTCGTACCCATATAGTTTAATTTAATTTATTTAGTTTTCATGTTGACTATACCTATGTACGTTTGTATCTTATAGTGAAAATAAATTATAATAATAATAATAATAATAATAATAATAATAATTTGGTAGCCAGGACCCTATCAAGACGCTATGAACAACCTTCCCACCAAAGGGACATGCCATTCAGGTTGCGAATACGATCGTATGCTTCGCAATCGCAGAAGTGCACTGCATCCTCGCATTCTGCACCACAGTAGCAACCTGGATTGTCCGCCAAACCCTTCACAAAGAGGTGGCCGCAAAGTCGTCCATGTCCCGTCAAGAGGAATCCATGTCCCTAACATCCGGGATAAACCGGAACGTCACACGGCCCCTGCCCGTTTGGCACCACCTCTCCTGCCACCGAACAACCGCCCTCTCGTTGATGAGAGTTTGGAGTTCGGCCATACCCATCTCCCCTTCCTCTTCATTGTTGAGCAAATGAAGCTCCCCAAAGCGGTAACCCATTCTAAGTTTGAAGAGGCCTGCCCTCCTCAATACTTCGAGGTCCCAGGGAAGCATCCCACCGAGCACCTGAAAGGCCTCGGTCGAGACCGTCCTACACACCTTGAGTGCCCCATAGAGAACAACCCGCTGTGCCGCCCCAAGCACAAGACGGGCGCTCTCAAATCTGAGACACTCACACCAGGCAGCTGCACCATAAAGCGCAGCTGCCTCCACCCAACCTCTAATAAGGATTCGGGCAGACCTCGTTTGTATTCCCCACTCCCTGCGCATGACCCTCGATATTATGGCCATGCACTTAACCACTTTGGTCTTGATCGCTCTCACGTGGGCTACCAAACTCATCCCAATACTAAGTGTAACTCCGAGGTAGACCACTTGTCTAACCCCGACGATATGTTTGGTCTCCCCTCGCACGATCACCCGCATACTGCGACGTTCTGGGTCTAACCTACCTTCAACAATGATCAGAAGATCGTCCGCATACGCCACGGCTCTGACACCATTGTTATAAGCTCATCCATGACCAGGTTCCACAGTATTGGGCCAGCAATTGAGCTCTGTGGGCATCCCCTCGTGAGCTTCACCCATATCTCCTCATTCATATTAGTGGCGAACGCGTAACGGTACTTGAAGTAGTCCCGCCACATTCGGAGATCTGCTTATCCAATGCCGACTTACACTAATCTCCGCATTACCGCTTCCAAGTAGAGACAACTGAAGGCATTTCTAAAGTCGACAAAGACCCCCAGCATATACTTACGCGGCCCATCCTGGACAATATTACTCACCCGTTGCGAGGCATCTTCCGACTTCCACAAGCACCTTATCATTTTGGCTGTGACAAGGTCCAGTCCGGGGGATATACCCCTCCCCATCTTCGAAACCGACAATTCCAGCTCATCCACATCAAACACAGCTTCTAGGTCCTGATTTTGGATCGGACCGCGAACCGATGGGACCACTCCCGTCGCCGGCTTGTTGAAAATTGCAGTATCTGGGACGAAGGCGTACAGCCCACCTCCTACAGTCGTTTTCCTCTGCACGCCTTATAAACCGCACCCCATGGGTCATCCGAGTTCGCACGAGGAGGAAAGATCGCTCACCACTTCTCCTTTTTTCCCACTGCAACTGTCTTCTGCACCTTTTCACACCCCGCCAGAGCTGCCATAGCTACTGGGTCCACCACGGGGCCTTCTGCCTGCGCCATATACGTCGGCGCCTCAGAAACGCAACATTTGTCTCCTCCAACCATCAAGAAAGAACACGAAGCCTGGTAGCAGCGCCAAGCTCCGTGAACCTTTCAAGACCAAAGTCATTCGCCAACTCAGCCAGGAAATGTCTGTAGACCTCCCAGTCCACACCCTGCACACCCCAAGGCTGTCCAGCTACCCTGGGGGCTACATCGTGAGCAACAGTATCTATTGTGATCAAGATAAGGTTATGATCACTGAATGCTACTTCGTCATGCAGCTCCCATAAGAACTGACATTGCTACCAGTCGCCACTACATAGAGTGACGTCAATATCACATACTCCCGCGGGGCCTTGAAACCTATACCCGTGATTGGGTTCGTTAAGCACCTGTAAGTTCCTCGTTAGGATCCATTTCTCAAGTGTCTCGCCGCGGATGGCGGACCTCTGCTCCTTTGGTCGAGAACTTTGTTGGACCACAACCCAGATTTGGCATTAGCGTCCATTCCCAGTATGAGCTGGCCTTGGCAACCCAGCACCATTTGGTCTAGGACATCCACATCCGTCTCAATACGGCCGCCGAACCAGCAGTAGGCACTACAAATGTAGAACTGGCCGCTCAACCAGCATACAGTCCAGGGCCCAGTCGCACACGACTATAACAGCCTTCTGACGACCAACAACCAGGACCCTCATCCATGCTGGCAAACCCCTCACAGCTCCATGCAGCACATAGGGCTCTTGGAGGATTGCAATGCTAATCTGGTTTTGGACAAGCCAGACTCCCAAGTCGCACATCACTCCGTAAACCCGCTGACAATTTAGCTGTGCTATCCTAAGAGCCACCTTATGGTATTAGACGGCCACGTAGTATCTCCATCCTCTTCCTATATTCAGGGCAGTCAGGACTAGCTGCCCTACGGTTACAAAGGCGTGAACGCCCAATACATATGTGACACCGCGCAGGAGATGTACAATCTTCCTCCTTGTGTCCGATGTTACCGCATTTCCAGCATCTCCTGACGGTCCTTGCACTCTCTCATGATGTGTCCAAAACCCAGGCACATGTAGCACCGAGCTACTTTATCAAAGGGCATGACTCTATGTGCCAGGAAGCCGACGTAGATGCTGCGCTCTTTCAGGATTTACCCATCCTATTTACCACTTTGAACCGCTTTTTGACCTCCTCTAGAGTCAGGTCCTTCAAGCTATTTTTGGCCACCGCAGTGACCAGCTTCTCGTCCGTGCAAGATTTTGACATATCATGTACCAGGATTAGACCCTTCGGGTCCTCAACCTGGTGACCGCCTGCACGAAATGCGCCACACTGTTTCAGCATTTGTGCTTCTTCAGCCGTTTTGGTCTCGATAACGATCCCATCCCGCATTCTCCGAACAGCCCTAACTCGGACTCCATCGGGCGGGCTGACGCATTTCAACATTTTCCCCTTCACCTGATCACCGGTGAAGGGTCCGCAGCCGATCTTACGACTACCGCATAGGACCTTGGTGGTCCCTTCTTCTTTTTTTTTTCTGCGGTTTGGCTTCGTTAACCGCAGTCTTGACAGCCTTGACACCACTAGGACCTGGTGTGGCATTCGTCACCTGCGAGGTCGCGCGGGCTACCTGTGGTGGCGCTTTAGTCGCCTGTGGTACAACGCGAACCGCTTGGGACATGTGCTTTGACATGATTCCCGTGACCATCACTCGTATCTCCTCCTTAAAACTGGCCAATTCGCCAGTAATGGAGGGAGGAGATGGTGTAGGAACAGATTGTATCTTTTCGAGTTCACCCACTCTTTTTATTAAGGCAGCCACCAGGTATCTATATTTGGCGTAGACCGTGCCAACCTCGGTTATGTGAGCCTGCCTATGTCTGGACACAGCAAAGCCAGAAATGCCATGTTTCGCAGCTTCCGAGTTAGAAAATTCGAACCCTGTTGTACTGGGCCTTGAGTCACCGGGTTCGATCTTCCTCTTCCTCCTCTTTTCATCGACAGTGTGCCAAAAGCCTTCAGCTTGGCTCTTCTTGGCATCCTCCGATGTCTCCATTTTGTCGCCCCTTCCGGCTGACGACTGGCCTCCACCCCCAACGATTTTAATTAAATCTTCTATATGCTCATTTTTACGACTAATCGTGTGTGAAGGAGCGAGCCGAGTATAATTGGGAATGGGTACACCCAGGTAGCAACAGATCCCGTAGGTATCGGCTACTACCACCCCTGTACGCAGGGACCCAACACTCACCTGGGGTTACCAAGAACGACACCGGAATTCACGGACGTGCCGTTACCGGCTCGGAGCAACACAGGTTCCGACCCCTGTGTTCAACGCACACTTCCTGGCCAGGGTCCGAAGCTAGCCGTTAGACCTCCCAGCCACACACGCATCGGCAGCGCTAAGCGCACATCAGACCTTTGCTAATCCCAGATCAGCTTTGGCCACTCCCAACGTGAGTGAAAGGTCGGCCAGCCACATACAGGAATACATCAAGAACAGTACCCACTCATTCATTTAACTATGTAATTATCTGAAGATAATATCACAGATGTATCATCTGCATACATTAATAATTTACCATACTGTATAAAGAACGGAAGGTCATTTATGTAGGTCAAGAACAATAATGGTCCAAGATTTGAACCCTGTGGAACTCCAATGTTGACACAGAGTGGGCTTGATTTTATACCTTCAACATCCGTTATTATTTTTCTATTCTCTAAATAGGACATAAACCAAGAAAATGGCAGTCTTCTTATACCAAGACTTTCTAATATATTTAACAAAAACCTGTGATTTACCATGTCGAAGGCTGAAGTTAAATCAAAAAAAGTGATAAAACATATCTTTTTTTATCAAGTTCTTTTAGAACGTGATACAATTCATTACTTGCAGAGCAAGTAGAATGTTTGGGTCGGAATCCATGTTGGCATTTAGTCAAAATGTTTTCCGTTTCTAAAAACTCGGAGAGTCTATTGTACATGATTTTTTCTAAAATTTTAGCAAATTGCGGTAGTAAAGATTTAGGTCGGTAATTTTCAGGCTTCGACATTTCACCTTTCTTAAAAATTGGTTTTATCATACTGGTTTTTAACATATCAGGAAATATCCCACATTCAAACGATAGATTGTAAATATAAACTAGCACTTCCGCTAATTGGAATAAGTTTTCTTTTATAAGTTTAATAGGTATTTCATCAACTGCACATGAAAATTTGTTCTGCATAGATGAAACATTATTTATCAATTCTAACTTAACTACTGGTCGTATAAAGAAGAATTTAATGTTAAGGATGTATGAGCATGGTAGTGGGGGCACAAATTTAAAAATAGATATTTTCAATTTTGATGATAAATTTATTATATTACTTGACGATATAAAACGAAAAGTAATAATAAAATTTTTCGATTTCTGGCTTAATTTTCAAAATATCGAAAATTGAAAATTTTGTTTAATTATTTTAATTATTTTACCAAGACACATATCGAAAAATTTTATTCTTATTTTTCGTCTACATTCATGAAGTTATAACAAAATTCATCATCAAAGTTGAAAATAAGATAAAAATAATTTCAACCCTTAATCTACCCTGCTCTTACATCCCTTATATGGACGGTGACACTTAGTTTTTTTCTTTTCTAATTCATTGCTAATATGTTTACTTTCTATTAAAAAGTTTTTTTTTTAATTTGTTTTCATTCATTCCAAATGAAAATTATCAAAAACTTCCAAAATATGTCGTTTTTTGAGATTCCTCCATAAGAGCCAATGTATATTTATCGATTTTTAATGACTGTTTTCTTAAAAATTTGCAAGGATACCTAAGCTGAAATTTTAACCACATATTCTTTGAGTAAAAGAGTACCTACAAACAAATTTTGAGCCTTTAAATCAAACATTGTTGTCATGCTCATACATCCTTAAGGCACATTAATATTTGATTTTCTACCAAATCATTATTGTGGTTTTTCGATAGCAGCTGTTGCAAAATATTTGCAGAAAGTTTCTGCATTATCTCTTTTATCAGTGCATAACGAACCATCCTCATTCATTAACTTAATTTCCCCGTTATTAGGCCTCTTTTTACCTAAAGAATCGTTAATAACTAACCATTGTTCTTTAGTGCGATTGCTACATTCAAGCATTCTGTGCTTAAATAGCACAGATTTTGCTCTTTGAATGTTGCCTTTATACTCATTTTTTTTTTTTTTTATGCTTGCATTAATCGGCTATTGTCACTAGCCTGGGCTAAATCGTATAAGTTTTTTAACCTTTCACTTTCCTGTATTATGTCTGAATTTATCCAGTCATTTTTTTATTTATTTAGTTTTGAGTGTTTTTTTTTGGTATACTACCATCAAAATAAAATTGAAAAATTTGCCAGAAAGCATTGTAAGCATTATTAATATCAACACACGCATACACATTATTCCAGTCAGCAGAATTTAACAACCAAGTGAAATATTGAATATTTGAATAAGTGAATGCTCTTTTATAAATATTATTTACACAATTGTGATTTTCAAATTCATTTATACACAGCTTAAGAAATTGACCTTTGTTTTATTGAAATTTTTTAATTTGTACGAATTTAAAATATCTAACAATCGCCGTTTAGCTGTAGTCTCACTCAAATAATCAATATTTAAATCACCACAAACGATGACATTGTTTTTTTCTGACCTTAAATATTCTAAAAGTCGAACAAAGTTTTGTTCGAACAATGTTATATCCCCATCAGGGGCTCGGTAAATAGTCACTAATAATAATTTTTCTTATACACTATACCCGCACATTCGAAATGAATTTCCAAGTATAGGCTTTTCAACTCAATTTCTTTCACATATTTATTAATGTTACTTTTTGAAAATATCACTACACCTCCATGTTTTCTGGTTTTGCGGCAGCAAGACGCAGCTATGGAATAATTGTTTGGTAAACAACAACTTAGTGAGTTTTCATTTTGCCAATGTTCCGTTAAGCATAAGAAGTCAATATCATACTTCTAGTCTAAGAGCTAGTGAAAAGCTGCCTAAATGTATTTGACCAGACCTGGGTTTTTGTACATTGAGGCCCCTATACCTACCATACTTCATATGGGGACCCACTAAGCCCAGAGTGGTGGACGCGCCGGGCGCTCAGGTAGGACAGGTAGTGATTTTTAGTAAATTTTAAATTCATTTGACCACGTTTGCCGTTTAGAAATTTAAAAACATACTATTATTATTATCGGAAAATAACAATGGCAGATCATTAACACGCGTTTAACATTATGGCAGACAGTTACGAAAGCCCAAAAAAAAATAAATAAAATTTTGAAAGTAGTTGACCAGATCTGCCATTGATATATTTTATTTATTAGGGTCTTAAAAACCTATGTTCACCACGGCAGACGTTTTCATTGATTGCACACTCCAGCAGATAACAAGACTTAGCTACTATCCGGTCAGAGATGTATGCATAGACTGTCTATGTAGCTATCTTTTTTTCCTATGTATTACTATTGTATTCATTCTAGCTTACAGTATTTTCTTTTATAGTTATTTAGCATTCAAAGAATTCAGGGATTATACCAGAGAGGGCTCTGTCAAGCTCCCTTTCCTAACGGTTTTTGTCAGATGTTTTATTTATTTTCGTTAATTTTACATTTATTTAATTAATATATTTTACACGATGTCGAATGAAAAAGAAGAAGTGAAGTGTGTATTTTGTAGTGCTGTAAGAACTGATTAATTAATATTATTTTCTGAAGAAACACTGACAAAATGCCGAAAAATTT
The DNA here is from genome assembly GCF_905475395.1 of Chrysoperla carnea. Taxonomy (NCBI): domain Eukaryota; kingdom Metazoa; phylum Arthropoda; class Insecta; order Neuroptera; family Chrysopidae; genus Chrysoperla; species Chrysoperla carnea. Next base: position 868,621 of record NC_058342.1, on the reverse strand, counting down.
TGAGGTTAAGAAAATTCCATGACTTAAAATATAAAGATATTATTTTACCAGACGAAATGTTTGACAGCCATCCACATCATCTGATAACTTAATGATTAGTGATAAAGTTGTCCATGATTCCCTGGTAGAAGATGTGAGTGTTACTGAAACAGAAGAAGCCGGAAAAGAAATTGAGGCTGAAGCAGAACAGCCATTGGAGGAAGGAACATCTGAAGTTTTAGTAGAAGCATCAACTGTTCAGACTTCCGATTCTGCTGTTTCAACAAACCCAAACTTTTGTTTTTTTTTGTAACAAAAAAAAGAAGCAAAACCGGTCTAAGAATGAGCCATTACGCACTTCAGAGAAAAAAAAATTTGAAAAAAGTATTTTATCTAAATTGAAGCTAGATACCGAAATTTATAATGAAATTATAGTTAAAATACAAAGTATTGCCTCTTGTCAAGTATACTACCACGATGTTTGTCGACAAAATTTCAGAAACCAGAAGAGATCACTCGTAAAAAGTCCTGTCCGTACTTCATGGCACATTCACCGAGAAATACATGCTACAGTTTATACAGAAATTTGTCATTTAATTGAGGAAAATGTAATAAATCGAAGACGTTGTTATTTTCTAAGTTATCTGCATAAAGAGTATCTCGAAATGTTTAAAGATTTAAGTGAAGGCTCTGACGCAGCATCAATATTCACAAGCCATTACTTGGAGGAAAAGATTTACAAGAAATTTGCTGATAAAATTCAAATATTGGTATGTAACAAAAAAAAAATTGTTGCCCCTAAAGGCATTTCAACAATTTACGGTTCGTTATTTGCCCACTTGAAGGACCAATATTTATTACAACAAGTCGCAGCCATTTTGCGAACGGAAATTTTGTGCATAAAAAGAAAACAATTACCTGATTATTTAACTGGTCAACGGCTAATAAAAGGTGAATCTTCAACACCACCCATGATTTCCGATTTTTTCTCAACGATCCTTGGAAGTTATAATCGTAAACGGCTGAATTGCGATACTTTTCAACATCATGTATAATCTTTATCTCAAGACTTGATATATATGACTCACAATGGAAACATTAAGACCTCGAAACACATCTGCTTAGGCATAACTTTAAAAAGTATCACGAGCAGTCGTAAGGTTATCGATATAATAAATCGTTTCGGTCATTGTATAAGTTACACCGCAATCGAAGAGCTAAAGACAGAAGCAGCGTTCTCAACAGTTTCACGTACCGGAATATGTCCAGAGGTTATTAATAAAGATAAAAATCTTGTAGGTATGACATATGACAATTATGACCGATTCGTTGAAACCAAGGATGGAAAAGACACTCTTCATGATACTGTTGGAATAATGTATCAAAATATTGACCCGGATTCCGTAGACGGCAATGAAGAAAAAGATGACGAAGAAGAAACTGTAGTTAGCAGACCTAGAAGACGATCTTTCGCAGAAATTGATGTTGAATTACCACAATGTGCTAAAAAACTCAAAAAAACTACTAATATTCAAGCTGAAAGTGAGGAACAGAATAATATAATCGTACATGGGAGTCTTTACAATCGGATTGATACTATTTTTATGCTTAGTCATGCTTTGGGATTGTTAAATACCCCTATGTGGACTGGTTTTAACAGTAGAATAATGACAGATGACACTCCACGACAATTGATTTCGTATTGGACTCCAATTAATCACTCACCAACAAACAATGCAGTCGTTTTAGCAACTATGCAACAATGCATGTCAGCCTTAAGAGTTAAATCAAGAATACATGCAAGTAACTTATGATTTAGCTATTGCAAAGATTGTACTGCAAATTCAAGTGACTGAAAGTAATACTTTAAAAAAATTATTCATACACTTAGGTGCGTTTCATATAATGATGTTATGTTTCAAGGCGATCGGAAAAGTTATAAATGATTGCGGTTTATCAACCATTATGGTTGAAAGCGAAATACTTGCTAGTGGATCTGTTTCAAGTTTCATTGAAGGCAATCATTTTAATCGCTGTAATAGATTACATCCAATGCTGGCTTTATCATTTCTATCACTTAAAAATATTCAAGTTTCTGAAGATATCATAGAAGAGATTGAACGATTACAGAGTTGTCAGACACATTCATTTTTCATTCACAATGAAAGCTTGAAAGAACTGTGTAATGATTATGCTATTTATGAGCAACAAACATTAAATGGTGAATATGGTAAAACAGCTCAATTTTATATGATTTATATCAAGCTCGTTCATCATTATTTACAACTGAGCAGGAGCATTCGTGCTGGTGACTTTCAATTGTATCTTGACACTTTACCGAAAATTACAAATTTATTTTTTGTATGTAATCATCAAAATTATGCAAAATGGACGGTCCAATACCATTACAACTTAATTAAAGTTCCTACTACTCATCTGGGCTTAGAACAGGACTTTCGAAAAGGATTTTTTGGAATTAAACGGACTATTAATGCAGACGCTGCGAGAACACTTACTGGTATTTCACATCTGACTCACTCGATTTCAGCTCGTCAAAGGTGGGCGAGAAGTCACGACATTCGCTCAAATATAATTACACACGTGTTGGATGAGTTAGGAATCACCAGAAAACAAGATATTTCAGTAGAGTTGCAGCCACATAATATTAAGAAAAGTGTTCAACAACTCGAAAAGTTTATCAACTCATTTAATCAATATGTAAATCCCTTCAGCTCAGATTTACCACCTGACCAATTATTCAACATAAGTTCTGGGAAAGCTGCATCATCTCAAGTGGAAGAATTTCTCTTAAATATCCAAAATATTGGTGAAGAGCTACGAACATGTTTTATATCTGAATGTGCATCTGATTCGAAAAGATTTGAAAAAGCCATCAAGAAGACACCACTGCACAATTTTTCAAGTCTACTTGTAAAGAAAAAGTCTGTTAAAATTGGAGATAAACAGCAAGAGATCAAATTACAGCGAGATTTATTCGGACGTTTGTTGGGAATTTCGATGGATCACCAGATTGATGTCCTCAAAATTTTAGCGTATATAATATCTCCTGTACCTCTAGCTTTATGTCATCTAGATGGTGGTTTCTGTAAAACTGATAAATCTGTACTAGTAAAATGCCTTGAACCAAATATTGATCAGGAACCACCACCTAACACAGATGTATTCTTAATTGATGGATTTTTTTATTCTGCATTCTATGAAAGAAGTACCCAAAACATTCGGAAGTATTTCTAAGAAATTTTTGCAAATCGTATCAAAATATTCTACTCGGAGAATTGATGTAATCATTGATCAATATTTGTTTCCATCAGTAAAAGATAGTGAAAGATGTCTACGTCATGAAGCATCGTTGATTGATTACACAATATCGGGGCCTGAACAGGTGCGGCCATCAGATTTTGCAAAAGAATTGAAGAATACTAAATTTAAGGAAGCTTTGGTAGATTTTTTTACAAATCATTGGTGCACTGAGGAAATGAAATCATTTTTGGGTAACCGACAGATTTTTTTAAATTTTCGAAACTGTCAATCATATCAAGTTGTTGATGACAAGGTTCAATCAAGTGTTGATCAGTCGATGTGATTAGAGCCTCTGATACCGACATTTGAATTATAATGATTGGGAATATGAAACAATTACAAAATTCTAATTGTAATATTTGGATGCTCAATGGAACAGGATATAACGAAAGATATATTGACGTCACAAAAATTTATATCGAGCTTGGTGAATTGTTAGCCAAAAGCTTAATCGGCTTCCATGCGTTCACAGGGTGTGATTTCAATCCGGCTTTCTTTAATAAAAGAAAGAAAAGACCTTTCACTTTGCAGAAAAAAAATGTAGAATTCCAACAAGCATTTGCTACACTTGGGGAAGAAAATTTGACTGAGATTCAGTTAAACGAAGTTTTTAACAGTATTCAGAAGTTTATCTGCCAGCTCTACAATGCTAAAAAATCAATTGACGTTGATGATGGAAGGTACCAACTTTTCATCAGTAATTATAAAGCTTCCGATGTTAATGAAAATTATAGCAAGAAAATTCAAAATTTAGATTCAATACCACATGGGATTCATTGAAGTACGGTTGGATGGAACAAGACGATAAATTTGTATTTAAATGGTTCGAAGGACACCAACTTCCTACTTCTGTGAGTGACTTAATCACCAAAATCCCTAGTAATTTTATAATAATTAATTCTTTACCGAATATATTTGAATCAAAGAATCCATTACTTTTATTCTATTATATACGTTTTATTTTTACAGAACCCGATTCAATAGATGATGAAGATGAGTTAAACAACGTTGTATGTGACTCCGACGATGACGAATGAAAATTCACATGAACGGAAAGAAATATATATTTTGTAATGCATGATTTCTTTTTTTAATTTATTTTATTAATTGTTAAAAATTATTATATTAAATGAATAAAAAAAAAAAAATAATATAAATATTTGAATGATTATTATTTTACATTGATGTAAAATAGAGAACGATATACATATACATCTCTGACCGGATAGTAGCTAAGTCTTGTTATCTGCTGGAGTGTGCAGTCAATGAAAACGTCTGCCGTAGTGAACATAGGTTTTTAAGACCCTAATAAATAAAATATATCAATGACAGATCTGGTCAACTACTTTCAAAATTTTATTTTTTTTGGGCTTTCATAACTGTCTGCGGAATGTTAAACGCGTGATAATGATCTGCCATTATTATTTTCCGATAATAATAATAATATGTTTTTAAATTTCTAAACGGCAGACGTGGTCAAATGAATTTAAAATTTACTAAAAATCACTACCTGTCCTACCTGAGCGCCCGCCGCGTCCACCACTCTGGGCTTAGTGGGTCCCCATCTGATGTATGGTAGGTATAGGGGCCTAAATGTACAAAAACCCAGGTCTGGTCAAATACCTATAGGTAGCTTTTCACTAGCTCTTAGACTAAAATTATTAATTTGTAAAATATTATTTAAAATGTTTTCTCTGCTAACCTAGTAGGAATATATTATTTGGTTGAAAATAAGTTTTGTATTTAATCTTGAAGGTGGCTCTGAAGAGGAGGCAACAAATTCTTTTAGCCCTACAGAAGAAGCTGGAATGATTGATAATAGAAAGACTGAAACCCTAAGTACATCTGAATTGGTTTCAAAAAGAAAAAATCCATCATTTGTTGAAAGTCAATTGCATCATTCTCAACAAGATATATTAAACACAGTTGTTCAAGGTATTATGTGATACTAACATTTGGTACTTACATAAAATATTAAATTACCTAATGGTGGAAAACTGTTTATAATTGAAAATGATTATGCTGTATTTTATTCATACTGAAATTTCAAATTTGTAAATATTTTTTTTGTAGATTTTTGACAATCAAGAGAGAATACTTAATTCATGTATTTATTCAAGAATTGAATTTTTAAATTTCAAATCGGAAACAGAGTTTACCTACAAAATCTTTTAATTTTTTTTAAAAATGTTTACATATATATATAAGTATTATAAAATAACTTCTCATGCAGCATATAGAAATAACTTATTTACAATTTATTTCCAATGTTACTCTTAATTACACAACTTTACTTGCTACTTAGAAGAAAATTTTATTTACTTATCGAAAAAACAAGTGATGCTAATAAAGTGTAGAATAAAGGAAAAAAAAGTAATAATTGAAATAGTATTAAAAATATTATTAATTGAAAAATCAAACAAATTTACATTCTTCTCAAGATATTTTTAAAACAATACATAACAGAGCCGAGTAATTTTAGCTGATCTTGATGACATGAAGTAATAAATATTACATTTATTTTTGTTGAGTAACGGATAACGATGCCATTTAAATCACAAATTTACAATTTACAAATTTTCTATTCATATGAAAAATTTATTATCACTCAATTTTATATATATATATATATATATATATATATATATATATATATATATATATATATATATATATATATATATATATATATATATATATATATATATATATATATATATATATATATATATATATATATGTGGAGTATCGGAAATGGCACATCCTGTTGAAATAAAAAATCATAAATTTGCAAAAATATTATAAAATTATTTTTTATTCTTGTGTGAATTTCATTACTTAAGCAAAAATAACCAATATAATTTTTGTATAAATAAAATCAATTGAAACCATTTTTTTTCAGTTCTAATAAAGTTATAATCAAGTTCTATTCAAAATTTCGTAAAGTTCTAATAAAATTTTTGTCAGTCAAGTTCAACTTATGTCATTGTATTTTTATTGTATAATTTTAATAATCGGTTTAATTTTGTTTTAATAAATTAAAGATTTAATATTGTGTAAAATAAATTATTCATTATTTCAACAAAACCTTCAGTCGTTTTTAAATAGAATAATTATAAATAAATCGACGCACAGTTAAATCAAAACACCGAAATAAACTATCGACGTTAAAAACAGTAATCGAACGCGACCGGAACTAACGATTAAATTAGAGCTCCGTTTCTTATGTTTCTCGAAAAAACTAAGTGGCGATCCTCCTCATCTTTTTAACAAGATTGCCAAGTCGTTCTCGAGCATTATAATTCGGACAAAAGTGATTGAAAATTAATCATCGAAGTATAATATATTTGGGACACGACAAAATTGGCGATCCTGCCAGAATATCCAGAATCCCAGGTCAAGACGGTGTAACAACTAACAGCTTGGTGTAAATTTTGGGTATCATCGAACCAAATCAACTGAAGCAGAATTAATATCATCTACCAAGAGTGTATAGCTATCCCATTGGACTGGTCAAGATTAAACCAATAAGGTAGGCGAATTGATTTATTTTTGCTTCTACAACTATCCTATCCTCATTATCAATAAACATGAGTCTCGCTGATTCACAAAACCTTGATCCAGAAATCATTTCTCCTGATTTATCTGATGATGATGATACAACACAGCACAGGGGAAGTATCCCGATTACTTTCCTTGCACAAATGATTACATCATTTAACGGTAACTCGTCAGAGTTATCTAATTTCCTTCAAAACGAAGAAAATGCATTATCTATAGCAAAGGAAAATAAAAAAACGGCACTTACAGCCTTAATATTTTCAAAAGTTTCATCAGAAGTTAAAAATAAAATAAATGCTTCCGAAATAAATACTTTCACTGATTTAAAAATAAAATTAAAACAAGTATTTCAAATAACTGAAAGCCTTACGTATTTACAAGGGCAATTAGAAACTTGTAGGCAAAAACCAAATGAAACCGTAAAAGAATTTTTCTTACGTATCGAGCATTTAAACTCACGAATAATTCAAAAAATTAAAGAAAGTACCATTTCGAATTCAATGTTAGTGGGCAAGTTAGCCTTAATAAATGAAATGGCTTTACGTAGGTTTACACATCACTGTAAGCCAGAAATTTCTAACATTTTAAGGCATAAAACTTTTATGTCAATTAATGAACCTCTAAGCATAGCCAGCGAAGAAGAATCTTTTGTCTCTATGCAAAATCAATTTAAAATTTCCTTACAAACAACTATTCAAACAAATAAAAAATACTGTAAAATTTGTAAAAGAAATAATAACAATACAAAGGAATGTCGCAATAAAAATTTTAAACATTCTGGTGATCCACCACAGTCAAAAAATTATAATAACTCGTTCAAAAAGTGTGATTTTTGTCACTTTCGAGGTCACACAATCGACGAATGTAGGAAAAAGAAAAGGAACGAAAATCTTAATAACCCAAATCCTAAAGTAGTCCATATCATCATTATTTTCACTTAGTTCAAACAGATAATATACCATATGATGGAATTCTAGGATCAGATTTCTTAAGTAAACACAATGCAATTATTAATTATAAAAATAATACTATAGAATTAGAGCCAGTATTAAAACAAAATGTTTATAATTTTAACAACATTCAAATCAATAGAAAAAACAATATTTTAGAAAACTTAAGAATCAATAATCTAAATTCAACTGAACAAAAATTATTAATTGAAACGGTTTTACAACACCATGAAATTGTCAAGCTAGATGACGATTCGCCGGGTTGTACAAACGTTATTCAGCATGAAATCAAATTAAAAGACCTAGAACCCGTCAAAAATAAAATTTACCCATTACCAAAAGCATTGAAAGACGAAGCTCAACGTCAAGTAAATGAACTTCTAAAAAATAACATTATTCGGAAGAGTAAATCACCTTATAACTCACCTGTGTGGATTGTAGACAAAAAACAAACACCACACTCAAATACTAAACAATTTAGAATGGCAATCGATTATCGCAACCTAAATGAGATAACGATATCAAACAACTATCCTATACCGCGTATAGACGAAATACTTAGTAATTTGGAAGGTAACCAATATTATTCAGCAATTGATTTGGCCAGCGGGTTTTACCAAATTATGGTCAAAGAGGAAGACATCCCAAAGACGGCATTCACTGTCGGGAACGGTCACTGGGAATTTCCACGTATACCCTTTGGTTTGGTAAACGCCCCACCCAGTTTCCAAACTCTAATGAACGGAATCTTTGCTGATCAAATAAACCAAGGAAAGTGTATGTGCTACCTTGATGATGTAATTATATTAGGCAAAAACCTCCAAAATCATATTGAAAATCTAAATGAAGTGTTAAGTATACTAAAGAAAAACAATTTAAAACTTAATATTGAAAAATGCGAATTTCTACAAAAAGAATTAAAGTATCTTGGACACATCGTAACAGTAGATGGCATCAAACCCCAAGCAGAAAAAATAGAAAAAATACTATAATTAAATCACCCAACAAATATTAAACAAATTCAAAGTTTCTTGGGAATAACTGGTTATTACCGTAAATTCATCGAAAATTACGGTAAAATAACAAAACCACTTACAAAACTACTGAAAAAGAACATAAAATTCGATTTCGATAAAAGTTGTGTAGATGCATTGAATTTATTGAAAGAAAAGATTACTTCAGCCCCTATTCTAAGACATCCTGACACCAGCAAAATGTTTTCTATCACCACCGATGCTAGTAACGAAGCTCTAGGCGGAGTTCTGACGCAAGAGTACAATGGTATCGATATGCCGATTGCATTTTATTCATATACGTTGAATAAAGCTGAAAGAAATTATTCCACAATCGAAAAAGAATGTTTGGCAATAATTAAGACAGTAAGAAACTTCCATCATTTTCTGTACGCAAGATTGTTCGAAATAAAAACTGATCACCGTCCTTTAGTGTGGCTACATTCAGTGAAAGACCCAACTAGTCGATTAGTAAGATGGAGACTGAAGCTAATGAACTACCAATATAGAATAAAATACACCCCTGGTAAAACCAACTACACAGCAGATCTACTTAGCAGACCAATTCTTATGGCTATCGTAGATAAATCGAAAAAATTTGAAGATTTCGACAAAACGATAAAAAATAGCGTTAAAATCCCATACATAAATAACATCGTCAATATAAGTAACTTAAAAACTCTAATAATTCCATTAACTAAAGATTTAAACATAAATAATAATTTAAAAACATTTATTTTAAATAACTTCACTCGAGAGGACATAGACAACGCAAATATCGGTCAAGTGATAAGAAACGAAAACGACACCCAAACAATAATATTAATTATTTTAAAAAACACAATTCAAAATAATATGAACGTAAAACTATTCTATGAAACATTGTATGAAGTGTCCTTGACTTCAACTGCTAAAAATACTATTATTCATCCTAGTATAATAGATAAAAAATTAAATAAAAACTATTTAAATAATTTGCTATATCATCATTTTGAAAATAATATTCAAATAATACCCGTTGAAAATATAAATTTTAATGTTTATCTCTCTGAAAACGAAATACAAGACGTTTTGGACAATGAACTAGCTGAAATAGGCGAACCAGGCCCTAGTTCTGAAGCCAACCAAGAACCCCCAGAAACTGTGGAAATCGAAACAGATGATGAATCAAGTCAAAGCGAAGCCAGCATCACACCTGAAGCTAATAACGGCGCAACAACTGTCGTAAGAACCGAAGAAGAAAAATTAAAACTCCTCCAAGAGTTCCATGATAGTCCACTAAGAGGTCACCCAGGACAGGCTCGTACCTATCAAGAATTACGTCAAAAATACTTCTGGAAAGGCATGAAAAGTTATGTCGAAAATTATATCAAAAAATGTGTCACATGCCAGAAAAACAAATATTCAATTATAAGGAAATCCCCAATGGTTATTACAACAACAGCAGTGAACTTTAATGAAGAAATCTCTTTAGACTTTGTCGGACCCTTACCACAAACAAAAAGTGGAAATAAGTTTATAGTTACTATGCAAGACAACCTTACTAAACATCTCCAAGCATTCCCAATGGAAGACAGAAAAGCTGAAACAACTGCGGTTTATTTTCTAAAATACGCAAGTACATTTGGTTTTCCAAAAGCCATACTAACTGATCAAGATCCTGTATTTACAAGTGCACTATTCAAGGAAGTAAATAAACTATTTTCAATCAAGCACAAGACAACAAGCTGCTACCATCCGCAAAGCAATGGCTCTTTGGAAAGAAGTCATACGTATCTGGAGAACTACCTCCGTTCATATGTAAACGAATCAATGGACAATTGGGACGAAATGTTGTATTTGGCTACCTACTCGTACAACACACACGCAAACAGATCAACAGGTGAAACTCCATATAAATTAGTTTTTGGAATTGAACCAAATATACCAATGTCTTTCAACAAAGGAGTAATAGGGAAAACTTACGACAAATTTTCACAAGAGGTACAAGACAAAATTAAAAAAATTCGAGAAGTAGCTAGAAGTAATTTAAAATAATCAAAACGAGTTAACAAACAACAGTAAGACAAAGCAGCAAGCAACAAAATTGGAAATTTCAAAATAAACGATTACGTATTAGTTAAGGAAGGACAATGTGCACCCGTCAAACTTTCTGAAAGATATAAAGGTCCTTTCCAAATAACCAAAGTCAATCCTGAAAAACACACTGTAACAATAAAAATGAAAAAATTGGAAAAAACATATCACATGAATAATGTGAAACTGTATGTTTCAGATGAAGATGTGGAAAATATTAATTTCGTCAATACTTCTACACCACGTGATGACAGAAATACTGGTGGAACAAATACCGAAATCATCGGGCATATTTTTCAAGAAACTAGGCGAAGCAAAAATATGCAGCCAAAAATTAACATTAATTCACTACACTAATACAACTATATTTAAAAATAATTTAGAATTAGCTACGAAACATTATCAAAAATCATACAATTTTTGTAATTTGATACCTCATAATAGTTCTAACGCAGCAACATGCATATTACAAATGAAATTACTAAGTCCACAAATACAGGAGATAAGAATGTTATTAAAGTCTGTACAATTACATCATCAAACATATAGCCATATTATACAAAAAAGAGGTCTAATTAATGCCGGTTCAAGTGTATTAAAATGGTTAGTAGGTACTCCATCAGCAGACGATGGTATATTTTATACAAACTCTATTAATTCATTAATCGAAGATAGAAAAACAACACATCTTATGATGAAGGATCAAATTAAAATTTTATCAGAAACCATGAATACTCTAAACAAAACACTTAATACCGTGGAAGACACTGAACGCGAATTAAATTTAAACGTTCAAACATTTAACTCATTTATTAATAACGCTACTCAGATTATTAATAATGACCATTTACAATTAGAAATTTTAGACCATTTATTATTAATCAAACAATTAAATGATCTTAATTTCAGGCAACTAGAACAATATAGCATGACACTAACATTAGTTCGACATGGTATTGTTGACTATAATATTATTAATCCAACGAGTTTAATAGAAGAACTAACCTCTCTTAAGCAATTTCAATTGCCACTTAAAGTTAATCCTGAAAACATAGAAAACTATTACAAAGTAATGGAAACTAAATCTTTTATGAAAGATGATTTATTAGTTGTATTAATCAAAATTCCAATCGCACAAATTATGGAATATACTCTCTATCAAACTTTTCCTTTACCCACTCCTCATAAAAATTCAAGTTCATTATCCTACATAGAAATTGATTACCCTTACATAATTTCTAGTAGAAGTAAAAGTCAATTCGCTTTACTAAAAAACATAGACAATTGTAAATTAGCAGATACCACCTACATTTGTACCAAAGTGGAAATTATGGAAAGAAGATCGGACAACGTCTGCGAATTGGAAATATTCGATCTACAAAATCAAAAAATTCCAAAAATATGCAAAATTACAACAATCAACGCAATTCCTGAAATCTGGCAAACTGTGTCAGAAAATGAATGGTTATTCATTCTTAGTAAACCTACAAAAGGCAACCTTCTCTGTAATGATGGGCAAGACAAAGACGTAACAATAAATGGTATTGGATTACTGAAAATCACCAACAACTGTCGACTTATTACAACGAATATTCTCCTACAACCTGAAATATTCATAAAAAATATTTCCTCTTACATAAAAATTCCTGAAGTACACATCCTTGAAGACGATTGCTGCAAATACCTAAACCGAACCAAACCTTTATCTCCAGAATACCTCAAACCTGTAAAAATTACCAATCTGGACCTAAATGACATCAAGTATACTCACCACAAACTGGAACAAATGGATCAAAATTTACAATCACAATTAAACAAGCCATTCGTCATAAAATATGAAAGTACGATATATCAATGGGCATGTTATGGTGGAATTGGTTTATTATCAGCATTATTATTCTATTACATCTACAAATATGGGATCATAAAAGTATTAATCAAGTTATTATCAAAATTATTTAATTGTCTCATTCCATGTAAAAAAGGCGACAATGGAGACACATTCAATTTTTATAACTGTCTTTTTGGTGACAACAAGCACAATCAAGTACAACCGATATCATCAGAGGTAACTTACGAACCGACAACAGAAACTTGTCTAATAAATAATCGCAGAAAGTCAACTTCCAGCTCAAGTATAACAGGCCGACGATCAATCCGACCAATACAACTTTAAACACCTGGAAACTAATCAAGAAGGGGACCACCAGGGGAGGAATGTGGAGTATCGGAAATGGCACATCCTGTTGAAATAAAAAATCATAAATTTGCAAAAATATTATAAAATTATTTTTTATTCTTGTGTGAATTTCATTACTTAGGCAAAAATAACCAATATAATTTTTGTATAAATAAAATCAATTGAAACCATTTTTTTCAGTTCTAATAAAGTTATAATCAAGTTCTAATAAAAATTGCGAAAAGTTCTAATTCAGTTCTATTCAAAATTTCATAAAGTTCTAATAAAATTTTTGTCAGTCAAGTTCAACTTATGTCATTGTATTTTTATTGTATAATTTTAATAATCGGTTTAATTTTGTTTTAATAAATTAAAGATTTAATATTGTGTAAAATAAATTATTCATTATTTCAACAAAACCTTCAGTCGTTTTTAAATAGAATAATTATAAATAAATCGACGCACAGTTAAATCTAAACACCGAAATAAATTATCGACGTTAAAAACAGTAATCGAACGCGACCGGAACTAACGATTAAATTAGAGCTCCGTTTCTTATGTTTCTCGAAAAAACTAAGTGGCGATCCTCCTCATCTTTTTAACAAGATTGCCAAGTCGTTCTCGAGCATTATAATTCGGACAAAAGTGATTGAAAATTAATCATCGAAGTATAATATATTTGGGACACGACATATATATATATATATATATATATATATAATCATGTTACATTTTTTTATAGAATTTGCGGATTTGAAGCAAACTTTTTCCAACTCCTTCATGAAGCTGTTGAAAGATTTATAGAACATAATCAGAATCGACGAGCACCACCTACTACAAAGCATCATGTTACTTTGAAGCTTCCGTTTACATCGGTAGAAAACTTCAAGAAATTTGATGAAAAAATTAAAGTTGACGAGGCCTTAAGAAATGAAGTAATGAGTATTTTAAAAATACCATAGAACCTGTAATTAATCCTGGTTATCTCTATTTGTTTTATTAATTGTATCATTTGTAAAATAGAAACGAGAACTTTTAGAAAATTACACTGCAAAGAAGCCAGTTGCGGGAAAACATGTTATATGTGAAACGGAGTTTTATAAATGTGCATATTGTAAGTATTTTGATTGTAATTTTTGACATTACTTAATTTTCATATTAAAAGTCGTTGTATTTATATGAAATGCGAATGCCAATTTTTTTATTCATTTTCTACCTTACTATACCAAATCAACTATTTGGTAACCCAACAAATTTTAATTTTTTTCTTGATTTCAATACCCAGCAGTTTTTATAGCATGAACCATTAATTTCAATTTTTATAGAATTTCATTCAATATTTATAAAATTATTAATAGCGGGGGTTATTTCTTGAAAAAATTTTTTAATGTTATTTATATATTTGTATTGCCTTGCTTTTATCTTCAAAATTTTCGTCATGATATTGAATTAGAAAGTCAATTTTTTATTTATATGTAAAATTAATTTTTATTAAAAAACGTTTATGATATGTTGATAATATTAATGAAAATACAATACTTTTTATGACAGCTAAATTGAACGAGGTATTCAAAATAGTAGGGGAGCCCAAGAGGGGATTTTGGGATTTACTAAAGCGCGGCAGATTAACATACAGGGAGGAACCTAGTACCCCATTAAATACCTCCACTAAGTATTAGCCCCGTATATGTGGCCGCGCGTCAAGGATAAAGGATCAGATTATTAAAAAAAATTGATCATCTGAAATTCTCGAGCGCGTCAGATTAAGGTAGGGTAAGTTAGTTATATGCTAAAAAGTGTATATGCCACTAATCTGACAATTTTCGATTGACGATAAGAAGTAAGTGGGTTACAAACTTGTAAAAAATAAACGTCATCTCGACTTTCTCGAGCGTGACTAAATTTCTTTTTATTTTGAAGGTAATAATTCAACGTTCACAAATAATATATAATCTGACGATTTCCGTAAGCCGAAGTAACGAAAAATAATCGATAAAGTTTAATGCATGCAGCTACGTGATGCGGGTATTCCCCTTCTCGCGTTTCTATTCCTCTCTCACTCTTTCTCTATCTATGACTCTCTCACTCCGTCACCACTTTGGGCTCTGTTGCCATGACGCCATGACAGCTGATTGCGCAGATGGTTTTGTTTACAACGTATTTGTAACGCCTGAAATTATTTTGCGATTTTGATGTTTATTATGTGAATTAAAATTTGAAAAAAAGTTACTATGAGTGACATTAATGTAAAGTGTGTGTTTTGTGGTGAAACTAATTTACAAAAAACTGTCAAATTTACGTTAGATACATTACAAAAATGTATAAATGTATTAGAATATCCTCGGAGTAAACCGAGTCACATTTTTCAGTTGCTGGAGAGTGCTCTGAGTCACAAGTTTCTGTGGCTGGAGTGTACTCCAAATCACATGCTACTGTTGATTCCACGTCTACTGAGGCTGCTAGTATATCAACGGACGAGTAAGTTCTAATATGAGTTGATTATACTTTTTTTTTTTTAAGATACTTTTTAGTGAAATTTTCAGACGAAAAAATAATTATTTTAAAAAAACAACATTAATTATTTCTTTCATTGAAAAAGCTATAAATACTTTTTTAAGATCTATTTTTCTAACAATATTTTAATTTCATGTTATAATCATCAGCTTTTTTTTATATTAATTTTAAAAAATTTCAGAGCGAGAGAGCACAGCAACATTCAGCAAAACATTGAAGATTTCAATGATTCATGCAACACAGACGAACCTGTCACTCACAACGATCCTGCCTCGCAAACGTGCTTCATTTACGAAAAACAACGTAAACGGTATCATGGTCGTGAAGTTCGCTTAGCTGTTAGTAGATTAAAAACCATAGAGATTTTAAAAAGTACGGCCACGGAACAAAATGATGTATTGATGTTAGAAAAGCTAAGTTATTTCTCAGAAAATTACGATATTTCTTTAAATGTTGCAAAGATAATAATTACTTACGAGAAATTTATAAAAATAACGATAGCGAATTTCTAATGAAAAAAAAAGTTTACAATACTGCGTATACTATTCTTTTTGATATGCTAGAAGAACGAGTGGTCAAGAATAATGAATGCTTCTTTTTTGACTACATAAAAAAAGAATATCAAAAATTGTTGGAACAACAATACAGTTTACTGTCTACTTCTGTTACTACATCATCGTTTTCAGACCGCCACCTGGAAAGAAAATTAATGGAAACTTTTGACAAAAAAATTAAGATTATTTACGCTGAAAAGAGAAAGTTTCTTGCTCCATTTTCCGCTACTCTTTTAACCTATAAGGATTTATTTAAAACGATGGCAACAAAAGAAACCGTTCGGTCAGTTGCAACGCAACTGCGAGAAGAAATACTTAACTCACCCAGAAGAAATTTGCCTGAAAATTTTACGGCTGAAGATTTGATGATGGGAGAATGTGATAATGTGCCCGAGCTTCTTACTTGTTTTTTGGAATCACTCATTTTGGGGGGATATGTCTCATATATCCAAAAAGAAACGTGATATTAGAAAAAATAAAAATGAACTTTCTATTTTTTCCATTGGTCAAGCTCTGATCTACGCAGCTTCTGGCCACAAAATTAAAACATCTAAGCACATTACACTTATGCAACAGTAAGAAAGTTGTTAATATATTGTCAAAATATGGGCTCTGTTGTTCTTACACAACTCTAGAAGAGCTAGAAACTGAGCTGACATTTTCAACGGTAAATAGCGGTTTCAACGGTAAATAGTTCAAAAAATTTCATACCTTACTCCTATAAATGAATCTCCGACCAACAATTCAACTGTCTTGAAAACTCTAAAATTAAGTCAGGAGATTGCAAATGAATGTCAAGCACCCTATATACAGATAACCTATGATTTAGCTATTGGTCGTAAGGATGCAAACGATACATCGACGTTTTTCAAACATCGATATATCGTTCATAAACATCGATATTTTAACATCGAAATTGAAACTTCTAACATCGATGTAACATCGATGTAACATCGTTCTTCATGAACGATGTTTTATGAAGGATGTCAGCATTCAGATGAAAAAAAAAAATGCATATAAGGGAACGTTATTGCAACGACAAATCGGAGCTTTAATAGTTTACCAGATAAAGCCTTGGTTTCCTAGAGAGCAGCACCGCTATCCGTCACAGGTGTGAGCAAGACAGACTTATATACGTGCATATAAGTCTGTCCCGCTCACACCTGTGACGGATAGCGGTGGTGCTCTCTAGGAAACCAAGGCATAAAAGATTATGGTGTGTAAAGATTTGTAGTTTTGGCAACACTGAACGAAGCAGTTGCTTCGCTCCCCCCATTGACGGCTATTGTGTACTGTATTTTATTTGACGTTCACTATATCAGAGATCACAATTTAAGAAAAAGAAGTGAACTTATTGTTAAGTGTGATAGATAACTCAATTGAGTATTGCTAAAGTACGTAATGTATCTATTATTTTAATAATATAAGTATTGAATTAAATAACTAAATACGGTTTTTATCGCATTTATTACGTTTTTATTTTTACATGTGACGTTTCGAACACTTTTCAGTGTTCGTGGTCACAGATAGACCGTACCGATCTGATTGAAAACCGTATTTAGTTATTTAATTCAACATAAGTATACTCTATTTAATTGTAAATAGTGAGCTTAAAAAGATAAACGTTTATTAAAAGGTTATGTTATGTGACAGTTAGGTTATTCTTGCTTTGACTTATTGTATAATATAGATTCAAAATAAGTATTCTCTATAAATATTTCTTAAAGTAGGGACACGTCTCTCGATTTCCAGTTGTTGTTTTATTACACACTATTTTTACGATAATATGGTTACGAAATTTACGAAAATAGTGATGGGATACGTGCGCTTTGTATATCGATATTCGTTTATTTGTATTTTGTTAATGTACACTCTAAGAAATTTAAATGATTTTATTTAATTTCTGATACGGATCTGTATGTATTTAAGTAGTATATTAGTTATATAGTACCCATCACAAGCTTTGCTTAGTTTTGTCCACGAACATTTATTTACTTTGTCCATGATTATTTAATTCTCAATATTGATGTTATTTTTAGATAAAATGCCACCGAATAAAAAGAAAAGCAAAATTTGGAATTATTTCAAGAAATGTGACAATGATAAAGATGCTGTTTGTAAACTTTGCAATAAAAACCTAAGAACTTCAGGTAATACTTCAAATATGCGGGGCCATCTAGAGAAGGTTCACCCAGAAGTTAATAAGGAGGTTACAGAACTTACAGAAGAGGAGCCAGTAGGAAAGAAAAGTAAAACCTGTAATGATGATGACATAAACAAAGAAGTTCAATGTGCACAGCCCATTGCAAGTACTAGTACTGCTACGGATGTTGTTATTGTCGATTCCAAACATATTTCAGACAAACCTACCTCAAATGTCAAAGAATTATTTAATAATATTAAAAGCATCTCAAATACTGAAGGTAATAAACATAAAAAAATTACTGAATCTATTGTGAATTTCATCATCATGGACCATAAACCGTTTTCAGTTGTAGAAGGTAAGGGATTTATACAACTAATGAAGGAAATTGTGCTTTTATATAAAATCCCTTCAAGAGAAACTTTAAAAAAACGCGTAGATGATAAATATGAGGCCATGTCAGAAGTTTTCGAAAAATATGTAAAAGAGGCAGAACAATACTGTATTACGTACGACATTTGGACTGAGACAATGGAAAATAAGTCGTTTGTTGGAGTCACTATAAATTTTTTAGAAAATTTCTAACTCATGAGCGGATCTCTGGGAGTTTTTGAACTGTTTGAAAAACATACAGCTGAATATTCACAAAAGAGACTTACAGATATTTTACAGGAGTGGAATGTTTCAATTGATAAAGTAACAGCTATAGTAACTGATAATGATAACACGGTGATGAAAGTTAATCGGGAGATGTTTGGCTAAAAAAAAATTATACCTTGTTTTGCTCACACAGTTAATTTAGTTGTCACGAATTCGTTGGATAAATCTAAAGTTGCATCTACCATCATAAGTAAAGTACGTGAAATTGTAAAATTCATTAAACTTAGTGTCAGTGCTAGTGACGAATTGCGCAAAAAGCAAAGAGAGAATGGATTGAAGGAAGGTCAGGCAAAGAAACTAATATTAGACGTTCGTACTCGGTGGAACTCGACCTATTATATGTTGGAACGTTTTATGGACTTATTTGAAATAATTGGCGCTATATTGTTATGCCGTTCAGATGCGCCACCGATGATAACTTCAAATGAAGTAGGCTGTCTGCGCGAAATCATACAACTTTTGCAACCCTTTGAGAGATTGACAAAAGAAATTTATGTGCAAAATTATATCACAGTAAGTAAAGTCATTCCTCTCGTAAGCTGCTTACGAAACATGCTAGATAAATATTCAGCAACATTTGAATGCACCTTGTCATTAAAAGCAGAAATTGAAAAGGAAGTTTCTAAGAGATTTGATAAACTAGAGCAATGTTCATTGTTGGCAATTGCTACTGCATTGGATCCTCGTTTCAAGCTAATGCATTTTAAAGATCATATTGCGAAGGGAAAGGTCATAAATTACATAAACAATTACCTAATGAGTAATGAAACGAGCGCAAATGAGTCTTCTGACGAATCGGAAAAAGGCGATAATATTGAAAGTAATATATGGAGCTACCATCATATAGCACAACAGTGCGTAAGCGTAGATAAGTAAAATGGAAAATTGAAAGGGTAATGTATGATGATGTATGATGATGTATATGTGAAATGTGAATGTTTTTGTTGTGACTATATATACAGGACATAAAATAGCCCTTTTTCACACCCTTATATCTCAGAAACTACATGAGCTATAATGTTGAAACTTTCAACTTAAGTAGATACCCTGGGACGCCGTAAATCAAATTTCACGTTCACGGCTCTCATCGTTTCCGAGCAATAAAGCGTCAAAAAACGGCCACGCCCCGAAATTTTGTTACTCACTCATATAAATTCACAGCAAAACTGAGAAATGGTATAAAGATGCGGTTTTCGTTAAAATAAATTAGAGAAAAATCATACCCCAGAAATACTTCCAAATATCAAAATTTTTAACGGGAAATGGGAAATTTCGCTAATTAAAGGTGCATTTTTACCCCTTTTAAAAATCAATGGTAAAATATGAACCAATCAGAAAGCTAGTTTTTTTTCCTATACACTTTGTATGGGAAAACTTAAATACGCTTAAAAATTTGTTATTTATATAATTTTTATTAAATTTGAATAAATATTAAATAAATAATTAAAAATTAAATGTGTATTTCAATATTTTCAACTTAAAATATTATAAAAATTAAATAAAATATTTCGAAAGAATAAGACCCTATCATATTCAAAGTACCATGTAGAAAACATATTAAAATTATTTTGTTACATTAATTAGGAAAATTTTAATTTGCTTTTATAGCAAAAACTGTAAGAGATAGAACAAAAGTTTAAATGCAAGAAATGTTCCTTGCATAAAATTAAACAATTCTGTATGAAAAATTTTTTTGTAAAGGTAATTGTTTTCCCGTGAAGAGCAAATAAATTAAAAAAATTAAAAAAATTAAATTGCAATTTTCGAAAAAACGGTAAGAGATAGAACAAAAGTTTATATGTAAAAAAATGTTCCTTACATAAAAATAAACAACTTTTGTTTGAAACATTTTTTCAAAAAAAACAATCATTTTCCCTCGAGAAAGTAAATAACCAGTCCTGTTTTTTTCGTTAATGCAAAATCAAACTATTTTTGGACTGACATAAATTCACAGCAAAACTGAGAAATGGTATAAAGATGCGGTTTTCATTAAAATAAATTAGAGAAAAATCATACCCCAGAAAAACTTCCAAATATCAAAATTTTTAACGGGAAATTTCGCTAATTAAAGGTGCATTTTTACCCCATTTAAAAATCAATGTTAAAATATGAACCAATCAGATGGCTAGTTTTTTTTCAGAAAAGCTGATTGGCTATATCAAATGTTTGTTTTATATAAATATAGGTGTTTCAGCAAACTTGCATTCACATCATCGTGTTCGATACAACCAAGTGACAACATCTACCTGTGTTTAACAAGTGTTCTTTAAATTCAAGTGGTAAATGGTTCAACCAACCATAAAAATTTTTAATAAGAGTAAATTTCTTAAAATATCCTGTGTGGGTATTTTAAAAGAAGAGTAAATTATTTAAATTTAATTAAAAAGTGTTAGTGTTAAATTCATAAACTCGTCCTAAATGGACGGAATAGAATCCACTTCCCAAGGAAGTGATTCTAACCAATGGATCACCGTTTCAAGCAAAAACAATAACAACAGAACCAGGCTCAACAGCGGCTCTAAACGACCAAGACCAGATTCACCAGAATTTGTTTCTGGCAACAAATTTGCAGCCCTTCTCACGACAGAAGGTAATGAAGAATTTTATCAAACAATCAAAAATCAACAAACAAAAAATCAGCAACCTAATAATGCTACGAAAATTAATAACGCTCAACAAGTGACTACTACAAAAAAGCCACCTAGACCACCACCGATCATTTTACACAAAACGGTCCCAAAGCCGAAAAAATTTGTGGAATATATAAAAACATTGTGTCCAGGAGGGTTCCATTTAAAAAATGTTGGACCTACAACGCAAATTCATATCTACATTAAAGAAGATTATTTAAAAGTGAAAAACCAACTAATAGCTACAAAACTGCCATTCCATACGTTCACAGCCAAAGAAGATAAAGTTTTATCGTGTGTACTACATGGTTTGTACAACGCAACCATTGAAGACATCGCCGCCGAATTGGCTGAAAAAAATCTACCAGTGACAAACATCTATAAAATGAACATCAAAGCAAGAGGTAGACACTTATTTAAAGTTGACTTCCCAGCTACGACAACGTATCAACAAGTACGTAAAGTGTACGGGATACTAAACACAAGAGTATACTGGTCCAAATACCGCAAGGGTGATGGCCCAACGCAATGTTTTCGATGTCAGGTATTCAGCCATAGTGCTTCCAATTGTTACTTGGAACCGAAGTGCGTTAAATGCCTTGAAAAACACACTACCAAAGAATGCAAAAAGGAAGCGGAAATAACTCCAAAATGTACAAATTGTCAAGGTGAACACCCGGCCAACTACAAAAAATGTCCTGCTTATATCAGCTATATTGAAAAACTAGAAGAAAGAAAAGCGAAAAATTTTAAACCTAAATTTATTGCTGCACCGATACCTAAAACAAACGTTTGGCAACAAAGATTATTACAACAAGAACGTGAAAAAACGCAAGAAGAAAATAGACATCAAAACAACTCCAACGTTGACAGCAGCGATTTTTCAACTTTAATGAAAGAGCTGAACGAGTTGAACAAATTAGTCGACATCAAAAAAATGATCAATGCCGTACGAGAACTTAACAACATAATGAAAAATACTACAGACCCAATGGCGCAAATTCAAGCGTTCGCCATTTTTGCATCAAAATACGAAAAATGAAAATAATAAACTTCAACGCGAGAAGTGTATTAAACAAATCAAACACAATAAAAAAAATGTTAGTGTGTGAAAATGTGGACATTCTAGTAATAACAGAAACGTGGTTAAAACCTAAACATAAGTTCGGTGTCCAAGGGTACAAGACTTATAGGAATGACAGAGCAGCAGGAAATGGTGGAGGAGTAGCCATTTTGATAAAAAGAAACATACAACACCACCATCTCTTGGTACCAGAAGTCAACACAATTGAATGCGTCGCCATCTACGTCAACAGCTTAGAAGCAAACCTTTACGCTGTCTACACTCCAAAACAGGTACTTGATAAAACTGATCTGTATATAATAACACAAAATATTCCAAGATTCTTTATGATGGGGGACTTTAATGCCCATCATAAGAATTTTACAAATTCAAAAATAACTAATCATAATGGTAAAGCATTGGGTGATTGGCTTGAGGAAAACCTTGATTTTTCCATCAACATACCTGGTGACTTTACACGCTTAAATCCGGACGTTATACTAGACATAACTCTCCACAACACATTATATCCGATTACTTGCTCGGTAATCGATGGTCCTGCATCCGATCACCTACCGGTGCTTAATAATATAAAACTTGCGTTACCAAAAATTCAAAAAAGAATGGTGGACGATTTAGCAAATGCGGATTGGAAGGCCTTTAAAAAATATATATCAATTAACCTTCCCTTCACTCCCCAAATCAATAACACGACAGACGTTGACAACCTTATAGACTTACTAACAGACACAATAGCTGAAGCCGACAAACTTTTCATACCTAAAAAACCTTTTTTCAACCAACTAAATATCCAAATAAATAACGAAATTCGTCACCTACAAAAACTCATTAAATATTGTAGGCACAGATACCAAAAAACGTCAGAAAAATCATATTTAAACACACGACAATTACTACAAAAAACGCTTGAAGCTAAACTCGCGGATCTTAACATTCAAGCCCAAAACGAAAAATTAAAAAAAGTAAATCACTTAACAATCTGGCAAGAACTGAAAAAGTTTAAAACATGCTATAACGAAATCCCCACATTACATAAACAAAACGCTGCTCCTGCATCTACCAACCAAGAAAAAGCAAATCTTTTGTCTGAAGCCTTCCAAAACGCATTTCTACTTAGCTCCAATCTTGCGCCACTAGACATTCAAAACAAAACTAAATTATTAGCTAACAAAATATTAGAATTAAAATCTGCGCAGGATGAAATTGACAAAACTTCTACTACCGAAATCAAAACCATTATTAAGTATTTAAAAAACAAAAAATCACCGGGTGATGATCGGATACAGAACCATCACCTAAAAAATCTACCAAACAAAGCACTGGGTATGTTGAGGGAAATATTCAATTTTTCCCTCTCCAACAATTATTTTCCAACTAAATGGAAAGTAGCCACAGTCATCGCCTTACCTAAACCAAGCAAACCATCACATCTTCCGACCAACTACAGACCTATTAGCTTGTTATCTACATTGGCTAAAGTTTTTGAAAAACTAATTCATCATCGTCTTCAACGCCATCTAGATATGAATAAAATTATTATTAACGAACAGTTTGGTTTTAAAAGAAAACACGCAACGACTCAACAACTACACAGACAGACACATGACATAATAAACAATTTCAAACGAAAAAGGTCTACACTGATGGTCTGCCTGGATATTGAAAAGGCGTTTGACTCCGTGTGGCATGACAAATTAATAACAAAACTTCATAAGCTTAATTTACCATCCTATCTAACAAATATTATAAACAATTATATCAGAGACAGGTGTTATTATGTAAAGATCGGTGATACCAAATCTAACCTTAAATCAATCCCTGCTGGTGTCCCACAAGGATCAGTTTTGGGCCCCACACTATTTAACATATTTGTAAATGACATACCAAAAACAAAAAATACCAAAATCAGTATGTTTGCTGAAGACACCATTTATACAAGCTTTTATAGAGCACGTGAACATCTCGCAATATCCACAATTGAAAAAGCCCTTAACAATGTAAACAATTACTTCAAAAATAATAATATTCAAGTAAATACAACCAAAACCGAAGAAATCATTTTCTCCAAACAAAGCAGCTTGCAAAGATCTGCAATAAATTTCAATAATCAAAAAATAATTACGAAAAACTACATAAAATACCTAGGAATCAATAATAAATAAACATTTTTCAATGAAATAGCACTGTATAAAAAAAAAAACTGAATGCAAGTTTCAAATGCATGTTTATTAATTGATAATAAATACAATAATTATTACATTTGTTGCTTAAGTAAAATAATATGAGTTATTCTAAGTACCTTGAAACCTTAATTTATACATAACAAATAACAATTCTTAAATAAGATAATATATATATATATATATATATATATATATATATATATATATATATATATATATATATATATATATATATATATATATATATATATATTTTTTTTTTTTTTTTTTTTTTTTTCAATAAATATTTTTCAGTGACTTTGGTTTTTTATTGAAAAAAAAATTAATATTAAATTGAAAATTTTGTATAACAATTAAAATTTTAAATTTTGTGTGTGTTTGTGACTTTTCTGAAGAAAACTTGAATAACCAGTGAGTAACTGTTAAGATATTATTATATTTATTTTATTCGTTTATATTTTTTTACTATGGATATTAACTTATATATTCTAGTTTCAAAATTTATTATAATGTGCTCAGCTCAATTTTTTTATAATATAAAAGAATATTTTGATTGTTATAATCAAATGCTACTTTATTTAGCATGTATATGCGGGTGTAAAGATATTATTCTATTTATTTAATTCGTTTATGACGTAACTTTTAATTAAAGATGATTCAATTTCAACAGTTAAGTTTTTAGTTTTTTAATTTTTTTTTTTAAATAACATGCTTGAAATGAATTTAGTTAATATTTGTTTTAGTTGATTCAAACTCCCATAAAGTATGAAAGAAACCTTTTTTTTGAAACAAAATTTTACAGCAACTGTTAACATACGAAAAATCACGTAATTTGAAACCGCAAAGTCGTTTGATAGCTTGTATATACTAGTTTCGAAATTTATTGTTATTTGCCTAAATCATTTGATTTACTAATTAAATATTTAATTTTTTTATGCATGTCTTAAATTGTTTACGGAGATAGAGTTCGAAAAAATGGGTTTGCATCTTTTTCAACAGTTTATTCCCTCAAAAACTTTCTTTTGAATATAATTTTTTAAATTTCCTTTTTTTTGATACCCTAGTCGATAAGTTTCGTTAATTTTTTTTTTATTACCACTTTGTTAGGTCGTACCAAATCTTCAAATCTCTTGGTTACTAGGACGAATATAACGGTGGCTTAGTTGTTGAAATTCAATATTTGAAAAATTGTGTCGTTTAAAAATACGATAAAATGAAGAAATTAAATACAAACGCGCGAAAAACATAATTACTTGTGGACAATTTTGGGTGGAATTTTGCAACTCCATGTCAAAGTAGATGTCTTGAATCGATTGAGACAAATTTTGTTTCCACGTTTAGTCTGAATTACAGTGTATTTTTATGGTAATTATGATTTGATGTTCTCAAGTGCTCATTATATTTCATATTTATGCCTCTTTTAACGCGCTTTTTTTTAGCATAATTCGTATGTTAGTATATTGATTAGTATGTAACGAAAATTATGAACATGATTTTGACTCATTTTAAAACTACGAATTAACTGGAAATTTGGTTCACTTATCAAGGACGGATCAAGAACACAATATAAATAATAGTTTTAAAAAACTAAAAAACACTTTTTTTGTAACTAGCTGAACAAAAGGGTAAAAAATAATATCTTTAAATTAAAAAAAAATTATTTTTTCATAAAAATGCGGGAGGCGATTTTTATGATATTTTATTTATATTTACAATAATTGAAATTTAACATACTTTTTTACGATCTAATGATTTTTTGAATTAGAATATATTAATTTATTACCTTCTAGTTCAGCTAGTTTTTTTTTAAATCAATATTTTTATACCATGTATATATGTAATATGCAAGGTATACAAAATATTGATGCTATGAACAAAATTTTGATAAAGGCGTTTACAAAATCACATAATTATTCCATTTGCGGTTGTCTGTCCGTCTGCCTGCCAACACAATAACTCAAAAACGAAAAGAGATATCAAGATGAAATTTTTACAGCGTATTCAGGGCGTAAAAAGTGAAGTCGAGTTCGTAAATGAGCAATATAGGTCAATTAAGTCTTGACCTATCCAACCGACCCATCAATTGTAAACCGTTAGAGATAGAACAAATGTTTAAATGTAAAAAATCTCTCTTATCAAAAAATAAACCACTTTTGTTTGCAACATTTTTTCCTAAGCATCACTGTTTACCCGTGAGGGCGCAAATTATTCGTAAATTGTGTAGTATGTATTATTTGGGGACATCAGTTTATGTATGTGTGACGTGACACGTGTGTATGTGTAATGTGATAGAGTAATCAACACTGTCTTTGCATGGTATTTCAACAAGTAACTCAGTCAGTTGTTTTTTTATTCACTTGTTAGTTTTAAATTTTAAATTTAAATAATAAATATCTTTTTAAGGAGAACAAGATATTATTTGAAAATATTTTTGCTGAGTAACTCATACATGGCTACTCATAAAAAGAAAACTTTCAACAAAAGGAAAACCGACTTCAAAAGAAAATATTATCCAAAATTAATTAATATGCATTAAAAAGTAAAAAAATAACGATATTATAATGCAGTTAAAATTATTGTTATTTTTGGAGTCGGTGTCAGCCAAGCTAATGTAGCACACTGTTCTGTCAGAGCTGTTTCCTTGGCTGATACCGACTCCAAAAATAACAATAATTTTAAATGTATTATAATATCGTGATTTTTTTACTTTTTAGTGAATATTAATTAGTTTTGAAAAAAATTTCTTTTGAAGTCGGTTTCCTTTTTGTTAAAAGTTTTTTTTATTTCGTGGTTTTTAGTGAATCTGAAGTACACAAACTAATCTTTCACTAAAAAAGAATCATCGAAATCGGTTCACCCAGTCAAAAGTTCTGAGGTAACAAACAAACAAAAAAAAAAAAATACAGTCGAATTGAGAACCTCCTTTTTTTTTGGTTTGAAGTCGGTTAAAAATTTGAGGTACTTCAAATCATTGCCAAAGAAAATGAATTCAATTTTTTTTGTACTGCTGATGCAATTGTTGTCCAAAAAAACAAAAATATGTGATGCTTTAAGGCAAACATAATTTTTTGTATATGTTTCAAGGCGAGTTTAGGGTTCCGTATGCGAAAAATTATTAAGCGGATGAAACAATTTGGATTGTTTTGATTGATATGTATGAAAGATATTTATTATAATTTGTTTTATCTTTATTGCATGTAAGAGTTAGGTTTTCTTGCCCAAAACAATTAAAAAATAGGCGATAATCATTTAAATAAGTTTAGTTAGGACAAGACTATAAGGGTAATTGAGTAGAAAATATTCTTACATAGTTTTCAAATTTTAGTTTAGTGCTACGTATCTGAAAAATTTATCGAAGTTTATTTAAATTTTGCAAATTTCACTTGTTTTTACTTCTCAATTAAAAAAAAAAGATATTATAAATTTGACCGTTATGTATTTGTGTGTGTCTGTCTGTGTTTGTGGCATTGAAGCGAATAAACGAATGAATCAATTTTGATATCTCTTGTTTCATTTGAAAGACAATTTAATGAGGAGTGTTTTTAAATATGTTTCAACCACGATTTCAGGGTTTCATATCCGAACTTGTGATGAAAATTTGATACTCATAAACTTGACAGTTATTGTGTGTCTTTCAATAAATATCTGTTTCTAAACTAATTAAATCCTACATATTAGAAATTGATTATTTCATCTTAATTCACCGTTTTCGAATTACTAACGTTTAAAATAGTTCAAAGTGAAATTTGTTGACAATAAACCAAGATATTTGTATTGTATTGTTAGAACCAAAAAAATATATTAGTTTTTTATATTCACCGATAGATGAGTCTATGAGCATAATATTTTTATTTTTAATTTGTCTCATCATAGTGCATTTAATTATTTAGTTTTTTTCTATAATATGTATGTCATTGTGAAATAACGTACCTAAAAATTCAAGCAATAAACTTGATAATATTTTTTCTTTAAATCAATTTGATACTATCGCCTCTGTAAAAGTTAAACTTAAACTTTATAATACAGTAGAACCTCGATAAGTTAAAGTCCAAGGGAAACACAAAATATTTTAAGTTATAGAGGTTTTAAGTTATCAAGGGTCTATGTTAGGTAAAGGTTAATATAGAGGTATGTACATGTTTCTATGTACGCTAGTTAATATAGAGGTATGTACATGTTTCTATGTAGTTACTGAGGGCCTATACAGAGATTATTTATTTAAGTTATAGAGGTTGCGTATTTTAAGTTATAGAGGTTTTGGGCTCTGATGGGAAGGGAACATAGTATTTTGTGACGTAACAGAGGTTTTTATGTTACCGAGGTTTAAGTTATAGAGATTCTACTGTATTATTGAAACTAAAAAATAATGAATGCAAAATGTGAATGATCTGAAAATAGTTTTTCAGGTGTATTTTATAATAAACAATTTTCATTTTTTAAAATTTTTCTTGTATTTCCCAGTTTTAAATTAAAATTTTAAATAATATACAATTTTTGAATAGAAAAAAGTTTGTATTATTTAAAATTTTAATTTAAAACTAGGTATAGAAAACAAGAAAAATTAAAAAAAAAAAAAACACATGTTCTGTATAAATTAGGTAAACGAATGGTTGTTTTTTTCTGTATCTGATACAATTAATTTATATTGATAGTATTAAATTGATTTAAAGAAAAAATATAATCAAGTTTATTGCTTGAATTTTTAGGTACGTTATTTCACAATGACATATTATAGAAAAAAACTAAATAATTAAATGCACGCCTATGATGAGACAAATTAAAAATAAAAATATTATGCTCATAGACTCATCTATCGGTGAATATAAAAAACCAATATATTTTTTTTGGTTTTAATATGAGGAAAAGTTCAAAATATCAAATGGTGAGTTCAAATATGTGTATAGAATTGGGCTTCTATATGTATCTATAATCTTAGGTAATTATTAAAAAAAATTTTATATGCTCCTCATTTTTTATCTTTTAGATTTCAAATAAATAAATTGCCAGTTTTCAAACGAGCTATTGGGCTTTCAAATTAAAGAATTTTTTGTTAAAATACAGTTCTTAAAACTTTGTTAAAAATTTCTTTTCACACTTTAGTTGTATATATTTCATGTTCTGTAATTGTTGTCTATTACAATATTATTTAGAAAAAATGAAGGCTTTAAAAATTTGTTGCATAGATAACAAGTTATTATTTTATCGAAATTTTAAATTTGTAGCTAGCCGGACTTTTTTATTGTTTGAACCTGTAACCGTTATTCAGTACATAAAGAACTGTTTTTGTTTAAAGTTTCAATTATTTGATAATGATCGTACTAGTTAAAAATATTTTTTTAAATTTTATAAAATTCGAATCAATTTAAAATTAATATTTGATGTTTATTCCTTATATATTACAAATATTTTATTAAAAATTTGATTTACAATTTGAAAGTCCTTCGGATATCAAAATCTTTTTAAGAAAACCATATGCTTTGAAGTTTTCATTATATTTAATTAATTTTATTTCAGATTTTAGTGCAATAAAAGATATTCTTTTATTATAATTTATTTTAAACTTAATATCACATTTATAAAGATCTTAATTTATCATTTAAAATCATTTTCAATTGTAATACGTGATTCTTTTCTCGTGATTTCTAGCTGTGAAAACGAATAGGCCTTCCTCAGTTTAATTATTATAATGGAAATTAAATATCTAGTCCCTAACACTGTACCAATTTCGCATGTCATAATTTCAATACCAGATACAAGTGAAAATTTATTTTATAACCTAGCCTACGCGCTATATAGAAAAAAATACAAAAACTGGAAAAAATTTGCTCTACATATTCGACGAGAAGTAGTAAATTTTATTGCCCAAAAGTGGGATATAATTAATTTTTTTATTCGTAACCGTAATGGAAAAATGTATAAATCGCGTGAAGATTATATGCTTGAAATGGGCAAAAAAAATACATATGGTACCGCTTGTGAAATTCGGGCTGCAGTAAGAATATATAAATGTCAAGTAGAAATATATAGAAGTGAAAACGCACATCCGTATGAAATATATGGAAATAATCCCGACTTAGTAATACGTTTGTTTAGTACGTGCTATGTAGTTGCCCTGGTTCCCAATTATTGGTGAACTGGTGTTCGAGTTTTGGGGTCCGTCACGTGTGAGGGTGTTAAATGTGGAATTTGTATGGGACACCCAATTTCCCAGAGGTCCTTTGAGGCTGGTTCACTAGCAAGCTTAGATGTTGACAAACCTGGGTTCATGCAGGCTGAACGAATTAGACATGAGTCCAAACGACGTCGACTAAATGTTGTTCAAATTTGGGTACGGTACTGTCCGTCTGATTCACATATGGTTCAACTTATCTGAGTCCGACTTTACTTATTGACAGTTGTTGGTAATAAATTTTAGAAACTCAAATGTCAAATACATATGTGTACGATGAACGTGGAATTTGTCGTTTGTATAATTCGACGTCGCGATTTGGATGAATGTCCAATCTGTTCTTGCGTTGGCGAAACTTTTAGGTGTGTTCGTATTAGTGGGATAATTACAATCAAATTTGGACTATGTTGGATAAAATTGTAGGTTATGTTTACCTGTAAAATGTTGAGTGTTCAATTTCTTGGAGTGTAGACTCGCCGAAAACCATTGTATAATTGGAGTTTTAATTTAATATCCTCCAATTCTTGGATGACAAACTCCTAATTGAAACCCACGTGTTGGACGTATCTTCCACAGGTAATCTCGTATTTTGAATAATAAAAAAAAGATGAATTTGTTTAAAGATAATTTATTTTGTTTTAGGTATTTATCCAGAAATACAAAATCGAAGTACAGTTGATTGAAACAATTTAAGTAATGCTACTCGATTGAAACAATTTAAGTAATTCTACTCGATTGAAACAGTTTAAGTAATTATTTTATACGTGTCTTCACTACGAAGTTCAGATAATAATTTAGAAAAGGGTAAGATCGTTGTTTTTCTGTTTTAGGATGTAGGTGGGGTTTTGGAGGCAAAATTGTCACCAACCAGTTGAAAAAAAACATAACTATTATGTTTGTATGAAGTTATGTTATGCAGTGACTCTGATGAAATTTCCCTATAAATAAGGGTGAATCTACTAATGTATTTTTAGCAGATTCACTACATAACATACGGTAAAGTTGAATGGCCCACATTATGATGTCTGTGAACCGGTATATAATAAGGAATTAACTGGAAATCTGAAGAAACAGTTTTAAAAAAAATATATTTAAATTATAAAATATATAAAGGAAGATACTCAACAAACAGACGCAGATGAAGATGAACTTGAGGAAGGCTTTAATAACCTACAAAAAGAAACTAAAAATACGAATTCACAAGCTAACAGCAATATCCTAAGCTTCACAATACAAAGTGGGAATTCTGAAAATGATGATAATTGTGGATCACTTTATGAATATGAAGATAATTTATCTTTTGTATCTATGGAAGTGCATCCAGAAGACAATAGGCGCATTGAAAATATTGCAATTTCAAACGAAAATACAAAAGAACTAAATACAAATTTATACTATCAACAGAAAAAGAGCAACAAGAGCCAATCCAAATTTTCCAATAATATCATAAATTTAAAAGTGGAAGATAGATATATTCCACATATCAAGACTAATATACCTCGAGATGGAAGCTGCTTGTTTCATTCGATTTCGTATGGTATTTATGGAGAAAAAGAATATTTAAATTATACCCAAATTGTACGTAAAGACGTTGTACGATATATTGCAGATAAGTGGGATGAATATCAAAACTTTACGTGTAATCAATTTGGTAATCCTTATTCAACCAAACAAGAATATGTTCAAGAAATGTAAAAACATGGTACTTATGGTTCACTTATCGAGGTTAAAATCGCTACTTTGCTTTATAAACGGCACATCGAAGTTTATTTGAACGAACACAACGTGCAATCATTTGGAGAAAAAACAAATCCTCTTACAAGAATATATTTTTCGGGAGAAAATATTTTGTCTGGCCATTTTGATGTTTGTGAGCCTTTAAATTGTGACAAAAATTCAAATGATACAGCAAATGAAAAAGGATTGAACGAAACGAATCAATTAAGAAACAGTAAATTAAGTCAAGCGGAAATTTCCAAGAATATTATAAATTTAATGGTAGAAGATAAATACGTCCCACATACAAAAATTATTATGCCCGGTGATGGAAATTGCTTGTTTAACGCACTTTCATATAAACTTTATGGAAAAACAAAGTATTTAGAATACACTCAAATTATCCGTAATAATGTTGTAGAATACATTTCAGATAACTGGGATGAATTCAATTACGTAACGTGTAATGAATATGGCAATCCTTATGCAACCAAAGAAGAATACGCCACAGCTATGTCTAAACCAGGGACATTTGGTTCAATTATCGAAATTAAAATAGCTGCTTTGTTTTATCACCGTCGAATTGAAGTTTATTGGACCCAGAACCAAGTGTACCAATTTGGAAAAAACACCGATCCTCTTATACGGATATATTTTTCGGGAGAAAATTCTCTCTTCGGTCATTTCGATGCTTGTGAACCACTAAACTGTGACAGTAGTTTAAGTAACGAAGATTGTACAATAGAAACTAATGAAGTTGATTTAGAAAAAAATAAAGGTGGTCGACCCAAAAAAACTAAACGTGGTCGACCAAACTTATCAGGAAAATCTTTGAACGAATAACGTGTTGATGCCAATCGACGATGTCGTATGAAAAAACCTGAAGTTAATAGAAAAGCTGTTTCTGTATATACAAATAAAACTATGGATATAAAAAAAAAATCCATGAAATATTATCGGTTAAAAAAATTTTATGGAAATACCGAAAAAATAATTAGCGAATTAACGAAAATCATTGGCGATAGAGTTGAAGCTGAAAGAATTATTAAATGGACCACTGTTAATCGCAGAAATTTAATAGGCCATTACTTAAGAACTTATGAAAATTTAAAAAAAAATCTTGTTGTAGGTCTAGAAAAATATCGTTACTTACCGGCTAACTCAAATACATTCACAAAATTTCAATCGTTACTTGGCCAAAGTTTACATCGTTCTACACAAGAACCATATTGTGCAGAAACATCTTATAAACCATTAGAGCATGATAAAACGATCATTATAAACGATGGTGGAAAAGCTTCTCTTCTATATAATTTTCCACAGGATAGCATAAATATTATTGAAGAGAATAAGTGCTGCTGCAATTCAAACATTTGTTTACTTACTGAAAATAAATTAAAAATATTAAAATCGAGATTTATGGATATGTCAAATTGGTGTTCCAAAACAACACTAATACTCATTTTTATATCAGAAAATGAAGACTCATTTGACAATAACCTCTTCACTACTGACTTATTTGAAAAATTAGACCCTCATTGACAACTTTTGTACAATATTTTGTACATAAACTTTAATGTACACAATTTAATGAGAAACGAGATCAAACTTGAAATATCATACTAAATTTCAAAGGATAGATACTTACGAATAAGAATTGTCACTATTCACAGTTTTTTGGTATTATTATAAAAAGTTGTACTTGTTGAAAACAGCCCAATTGTGTTAGTGTTCTGAGAGTTCATGCTTTGTTTATTTTATTTGTGTTTTTCATTCTTTTTTCGTGGAAATTTTGATTAATTTTTGAGAAAAATTAATAGTTAAATATTTAACTAATTGAAATATAATAGGTAAGTTATCTTTTATAAATTTTTCATGGACGAATTTTCAATGTAAAATTGATGTACAATATTTTGTACATTGGTTATGAATAGTTGTTATATCTGACAGTTTATTGTTTTATGTCATATAGATTCCATACGTGCCATGGCGAATCAACAATTAACTTCGTCTGAAATTTTACAAATTTTAGAAGCTGATGATGTGTCTGATATTGAAATGTTAGAGGACGATGAAGATTTTGACGACGAAATAAATGACTTAGATATTATGAATGATGAATATTTAATTCGCCAAAATATCGTAAGAGTAGGAGCTGATGTTGTTCGTAACAATGAGCGTGAAAATCTCAATGATTTTGAAGAAGATATTCCCGAAGATGAACCCAACCAAGAAAATTCCGATCCAAATACTCCATCAACTTCAAAATCAAAGACAAAAATATATTGGCGAAACAAAAACTTCACCAGAAAAAGTTGTATTTTGCTGGCTGAAATCGATGAGGAAATCGAATTATTGTCACCAATACAATACTTTTCAAAATATATTACTGACGAGCTTTTTGAACAAATGGAAATGTATACGAATATGTACACTGTTCAAAAGGGACATACGAGATTTAAACATTGCAGTGCAAAGGAACTGAAAATACTTTTTGGTCTACACATAGCAATGGGATCACTAAAATTTCCTCGTATAAGCTTATACTGGGATACGAGCCTATGTGTTGATTTTTTCACAAAAAACATGACACGAAATCGATTTTACGAACTCCGGAATAATTTGCACTTGGTGGATAATTTGGCAAAAGGTACTAATACCGACAAATTTTATAAAGTGCGGCCCATTTTCGATTGTATTAAAAAAAGAATGTTGGAACTGGAATTAGTACAAGAAGTGTGTATAGACGAACAAATAGTGCCTTTCAGAGGACAGCTTTCCATGAAGCAATACATTAAAGGAAAACCAAACCCATGGGGCGTAAAACTGTTTTTATTATGTTCCAAAAGCGGCCTTTGTTATGATTTTATTTTATACCAGGGATCTACAACCGGTCTTGATGAAAAGTCCTTAAAAATGTACGGTTTTGGTGCTACGGTTGTCTTACAGTTAGCAAAAAGGCTTGACAACAAAGGCTATTATCTATATTTTGATAATTATTTCTCGTCATACACACTTTTACGAGAATTAATATCTAAAAACATTTACAGCATGTACAGTTCGGGTAAATCGGTTTCAAAACCCTCCGTTCCTTGTTGATAAAAAAGAAGAAAGAGGACATTCGCAAGAAATTTGCAATAAAGAGGAAGACGTAGTCCTTGTGAAATGGAAAGACAATCGAAGTGTTGTCCTTGCTTCAACTTTTGTTGGGATAGGTGAAGAAGATACGGTGAAGAGAGGGGATAGCAAAGAAAAAAAGTATATTCAAGTTACTAGACCAGAAATTGTTAAAAAATACAATAACGGAATGGGGGGAGTCGATCTTATTGATAGACTGATCAGTCTTTATCGCATTTATATAAAATCGCGAAAATGGACATCAAGAATGATATTTCATGCAGTGGATTTGGCTATAACGAACTCATGGATCGAGTATCGAACAGATGCCATGAAACTACAAATGCCAAAGAAAAATATTTTGGATCTTTTACATTTTAGAATGAGGATTGCGGAATCGTTAGTAAAAGTAGATTCTACATTTGTTGGGCGTAGGAAAGGACGACCATCTTCTCGTGCTTCGACAAAATCAAGATCCGCAACGCCAGATTTTATTTTACATAGTCCTGAACCAATTCCTGGACCATCGAATCAATTACCAGAAGTTCCAGAAGTTCCTGAACCGGGTCCTTCAAAAAAAAGAAAAATTGAAAATCGACCGATAGACGAAGTGAGAATGGATACGGTTGACCATTTGCCTATCCATGACGGAAAAAATGCTCCAACACGATGCAAAGCAAAAAAATGTTTGGGAAGAACATTTTTTAAGTGTGTCAAATGTGAAGTACATTTGTGTATAAACAGGGAAAAAAAATGTTTTTTGGAGTACCATCAATAGTCAAAAATAATTATACTTTGAAATAAAAAATAAAAATTAATCATTGATTAACTGTTGTTATTATTTTATTACGTTCCACAACCAATGTACAATAAATTGTACATTCCAGAAAACTCACAATAAAAGGAAAATTTTTTTTTTCTGTTGTTATTTCGTCAAATGAAAGTATTTTATGAAATCTTTTCACGAAAAATATTTTTTTACTACTCGGCGTTCAAAGTTGGGTTTACCGTACCATAAATTTTTATGTACAATATATAAAGTCCCGAAATCAGAGACTTTGAAAGGAGTGTGAGGTTATAATAGTAAACACAGATTGACGCAGTAATATAACTGATTCAATATTATTGTGGATAACTAAAATTAATTAACAATATTCTCACACACGTCTTTAATTATTCTTCAGACATTTTGTATTCGTATCTACCAGGAAATGTCATTAATGGAAATGGTGTTACCAGGGTAATACCAAACAGTTTGGCGGAACGTTCAAACTTACATCCCCTCACTTTGGCAATGGAGTTACTCACTCCAAGTACGGCACTAACTTACTTGCATGAAATAAACTATCATTCTTTCTAGATCTACTAGCAATACCATATATTACCTTTGATATTTTTTTCTTAATTCGGAATGGTCCTATCCTGATATTATCTAGTTTATCCCTGTTCAGTTTGTTTTTGTTCTGAACATATACTAAATCTCCTACTTCATATTCTATTTCCCTGGTATTTTTGTCGTAATATTTTTTGCTTTGTACATGTATTTTTTTTGAATTCTCATATGCTATTTCCTTATTTATTTCCCAATTATCTTTATTGTTTATTTCTAATAACTCAGGTAGAATAGAGCATTCTTTTCCGGTTAACAAGTAATTTGGAGTGTAACCTGTAGAGCTGTGGATTGTATTATTATAATCATTTACACATTCTTCTGCTACTGTTGGCCACGATTTATTTCTATTTTCAAATATCTTGCACCTCATTCTATTAATTAACGTTTGGTTTGTTCTTTCATTAAGACCATTAGAAAATGCACAGTCACTTGCTGTAAATATTAAATTTATTCCTTGTTCATTAACATAATTCTTAAATTGAGTAGAATTTATGCCAGAGTATTGATCTGTTAATATTGTTTTAATTTTCCCCTGTTGTTCTACTTTTTTTATTAACTTTATAAAATCCTTAGCAACTTGAGTTTTTGATGTGCTTATGTAAGCAAATCTCGTGAAATGATCCACTAATAGATGTATATATCTTTTAGTGCTTTTTCCTTTTAAACCTCCGATTGTATCCAATGATACAAGTTCAAAAGGTTCTTTTGCTGGACCTAATTGAGACAAAGGTGCTTTAAAACAGCCAATTCTAGTTTTATTTTTTTTACACACTTCACAAGAACGGCATATCAACTTGATATGTTTATACATGTTTTTAAAGTAAAATTTATGACCTATCATTAGGATTAATTGTTTGGTCCCAATATGTCCTTGTTTTTCATGTACTTTTTGTACCAGAGATTTCCCAAAATCTTCTGTTATCCATATTTTCTCTGTTATTTAGGGTTTTATATATGATATCATTTTTAATATTGCACTTCTCATCTAGTTGTAAACTTCTTTGGTTATTTTTTATCTCTTCTAATTGTAAAAAATTTGTTGTTCTGATTATTGAAATATCATCCCCTTCTCTTCTTGGTTCTAGTACAGGATTTCTAGATAAGCAGTCTGCTTCCATATTTTCTGTTCCTGGATTATATACTATGTCAAATTCAAATTGTGATATATAATTTAATATGTGAATTAGTTCTGTATCTTTACTTTTTTTAATATTAAAGTTTTCTAACGGTTTGTGATCTGTGAATATCACAAATCTTTTTCCTATTAAATAATATTGCCAATATAGGATGGCTTCTTTGATAGCTAGACATTCAATATATATTGCTTTCTTTGTTTTTTGTGAATTATTTAATTTTCTTGAGAAAAAAATACTGGTTTTAACACCTCGTTTTCTTGAGGTTGTTTTAATACAGCCCCAACTGCATCTATACTTGCATCAGTGAAAATATAGATTGGGGCTTCTGGGTCAAATATAGCTAAAGCTGGGCCAGCGCATAAATATTCTTTAACTTTTTTAAAACTATTCTGGCATTTTTCTGACCACTTGAACTCAATGTTTTTCCTTAACAAATAATATAAAGGTTCTAGCAGTCTTGCATGATTTGGGATGTATTCAACATAAAAATTTATCTTCCCCAAAAATTGTCTGATATTTTTTTTTGTTTCGGGTATAGGAAATTCTTTTATAGCAATGAGGTTATCATTCATTGGTTTTATATAGTTATTACCTATCTCATGGCCTAGGTAAATGACTTTGTTGCTAGCAAATACACATTTTGATAAATTTAATTTAATACCTTGGTCTTGAAATGCTTGTAACGTCAGTTTTACTTGTTTTAAATGATCCTCATAGTTTTTTGAATGAATTAAAATATCGTCTATATAGTTCACAGCGAATTCACTTAGATTATTCTTTCGTAAAACACTAGATAATACTCTTTGAAATATTGCTGGAGAAGTTTTCAGACCAAAAGGTAAGCATTTCCACTGCCAATGGCCTTCGTGGGTCACAAAAGCTAATTTGTATCTGTCCTTTTCACGTACTGGTATCGACCAAAACGCCGAGTTTACATCTAATTTTGTGAAATATTTACAATTTCTAGCACGTATTTTTAAATCGTCAATCCTAGGGAACGGTTGACTTTCCGGAACAAGTATTTTGTTTAATTCTGTAAAGTCTATGCACAAACGAGATTTTCTTCCCTCTTCTTTTTTATACACCATTGTCACTGGAGCCGCATAAGGGCTGCATGACTCTTCAATCAAATCTGCTTCTAATAATTCTTTTATTTGCTTTTCAATTTCAACTTTATCTTGAAATGAGCATCTGTATGGTTTTCTTGAAACATATTTATTCTCTTATAATTTTACAGTTGCTTCATAACCCTTTATTATTCCAATGTCAAATTTTGTTCTTGCAAATACCTTATCAAATTTTCGCATAATAATTTGTATATCATTGGGTAGTTTTTGTTTATTTTTTAATATATTTAGATTTACTTGTTTATCTTTATTTATTTCGCCTTTTTGTGTAATTTTTAAATTTTCGTTTTGACATAACCTAAATTTTTTTATTAAGTCCAGGCCTAATAATAAATCGTCTTTAAAAGTTTTGCTTTTTATTATGAAAAATGAAAAATTACTTTCTATGTTACAAATTTTTATTTTAAGCGTAACAGTGCCTTCAGCTTTGGCTATTCCTGCCACTCCTTTTATATTTTCATCCCCACTTATTATATTTTTTAACATGTTTCTTTGGTTTAAAAATTCGTAGTTTATTAGTGAAATGTTAGACCCTGAGTCATATAGACCCACAGCGGATTTATCATCCACTAATACGTGTAATCTAATAAGTGGGAAAGCTATTCGTTTTTTGCCTCCTCGGAATTTGCTATAGCATCTTCCCAATCTACATTATTTACTATTTTAATATTATTATTTTTTTTATAACTTGATTTTTGCTCTTTTAATCTACACATATTTTCGGGGTGGAATCTATTTGGGAATCCTAACTTCTCACAATTTGAACATGGTTTATGATGATGTATTGTTTTTTTATTTTCTTGTTTTTTATCATTCAAGTGTCCCATTTGTTTTAATTTTGACATTAAGTCCTCAACTGTTCCTATTGTGTTTCTATCTATCCTGTTTTGAATAAAATTTGGTAAGCTAATAACAATTAAGTTTATTTGAGAATTTTGCGAGATATTTTCATCTACTTCCATTAATAAATTTCGTTTTTTTAGTGCAAAATCTAATAAAGATCCATTTATATATTTAAAATTATAGGCGTAAGCTATTTCAGTCCAGGACTGTACGGAGAAAGTTTCTATGAAAGAATTATTCCATAACTCTCAATTGTCTAGAAAACTTTGTTTCACGCAAACATGGTGCCAATTGACAGCCGAATCAGTCAAAAACAGCCTTAAAGTTTCTGCATATTTATTTTGAGTGATTCCGACTCTCGTACATTCCTGAACAAATAATCTAATCCAATTATTGGCTTTAAAATTTTCTCCATTAAAATTTTCAATCACCATATCTTTTGCTAATGATCTAGTTGATTTTTCATGGTTACCTGTGTTATTCGCTTTTACCAAAGGTGCAACCTCTTCTAAATATTCATCGTGGAATGCAACATTTCCCTCTTCATCCAAATAAACAGCTTGTAATTTGTCATCCAGAGTAATCATCACATTACGAAATTTATTTCGAGTTTTCAAACTTTTCACAACATTTTTGACTACATTCGTATCAAAAAGTTCCGTATGATGGGTACTGCATTGTTTGTCTTTCGGAAATTGAAAAATTTCTGGTTGATTCACGAGTTGAATTGTTTTTACTTTCACGATAGTGCTTTTAGCATCTCTACCTGCTTCAGAGATGAATTGGAATTTAGCTTTCTGCATAATATTGAATTATAAAGTCCCGAAATCAGAGACTTTGAAAGGAGTGTGAGGTTATAATAGTAAACACAGATTGACGCAGTAATATAACTGATTCAATATTATTGTGGATAACTAAAATTAATTAACAATATTCTCACACACGTCTTTAATTATTCTTCAGACATTTTGTATTCGTATCTACCAGGAAATGTCATTAATGGAAATGGTGTTACCAGGGTAATACCAAACAGTTTGGCGGAACGTTCAAACTTACAAATATATTGTACATCAGTAGTGAAGAGGATAATATTGTGTTCTTTAATAGTCTAAAGGCACATTTTCCTAAAATGCGAACTTTGGTACGACAGTTATATGAAATGAAAGCCAATTATAAAAAAATCCGTGAAATTGATAGTGCTTTAGACATTGTTAATGAAGACAAACTTTCAGTGTTCGGGAACCCGGAAAATTTCCAAATAAATAAGCAGGTATGCTTAGTAGATTTTGATGATATAACATCCGACATGAACTTACCAGAGGATGAAATATTCAAGAAATATAATAACTCATTCAGTGACATGACGAAAAAATGTCTCGATACACCTAAAAATGAATGTATATCTTGTCAAAAACTATTTTGCTTAGCGCAGTTGAGAAAATTATCTGCACTTCGTAAACCAATAGAAAGTAATGTCTGGGAACGCTTAAAACGGTTTATTGAAGATAAAAAAAATTACAAGTAGTAATTTTATTTGTCAATTATGTTTAG
Organism: Chrysoperla carnea; assembly: GCF_905475395.1. Classification (NCBI taxonomy): domain Eukaryota; kingdom Metazoa; phylum Arthropoda; class Insecta; order Neuroptera; family Chrysopidae; genus Chrysoperla; species Chrysoperla carnea. The sequence goes on along the minus strand of NC_058342.1, from coordinate 826,722 downwards.
ATTACATACGAAAAAATATCTTACCTGCAATTTGTATTCTTAATGATCTTTATGTTGGAGAAATTCCAAACGAATGGAAGAAATTGAATGAATATGAAAAAATATTAATTCAACGAGCCAAAGCTTTTCAAATGGTAACCACCATGACTCCAGTATCAAAAAGAAATATTCCTAACAGGCAAAGTATAAAAAAAATTATTGGTAGAACATTTCACTTACCATTGCCATTAGAAGCAACATTATAAAAATTACCGAAACCGGAAGAACCTTTAAATAAAAATCAAGACATGTATATTATAGTACGTGGCTGCCCAACCAAAAAGAAAATCATCTGGGAAGATTTGGTTGATGTGGAAAAGCTTTATCAAGCATTAACATTTTTAAAAAGTAATAATAAACATTATTCAAATATAATTTTGAATCAAAATGTTAAAAAATTATTAGATCCTTTAGATAAAAATATTCAATATGGAACGGAAAATGATAAAAACAATAAAATGTTAAATGATGGTATTGATAATTCGGCATTATTAACACAAATAACAGATAATAATCAACATAATTATGAATATGAACACTACACAATATATCCATTACACGAGAGACAAAAAAATAGTTCAATAACAGCTTTATATCAAATGTTGAAAGTGAATGCTTCAACTTTAGACCATTGTGATAAAGAAATTGATGTGAAATGTTTTCCAGATCTTTATTATGAAGGTAAATTTGGTCAATTTCATCCTAGAGAAAAAAAGATAACTTCAGCTGAATTCATCAAATCGCAACTTATGTCTTGCCATTCGCAATTTAGACATAGTTATCAATATATTTTTTATTTATTAAACGATGCGAACTTAAGACAATTACACTGCAAATCCAAGTGTTTAGTTTGATGTTTTAAAGTAAAACACATTAGCGTTTTTATAACGCAAGTGTTTAGAAATAAAACGATTGAAGTGTTTTAAAGAATAATATAAAACACTTAAGCGTTTTATTGAAAAACATTTGATCTGTTTTAAAGTATTAAACACTTTGAACTGTTTTAAAATAAAACGTTTATTATTATACCAAGTGTTTAATTAAAAATTAAATGTTTTAAACCTAAACGCATTTTCTCCTTGGAGAACGAAATCTCCCATTTCAATGAATGTATTTAACATTCCTGGACAACCTTCGTAGTAGTCCATATTTTTTAATATATTAATTATTGTTACTTTACTAGTAGCCATATTAGCTTTGTTATTTTCCAATTTTAATTTTGAGTTATTATGTATTTGGTATAATTAAATAATATTTAAAAAATTTTGTTAGTATTATTTAAATTTGAATTTTCTAAATTATAATTAAGCTATATTTTATTTCATAATTGTTGATAAATCTTCGTCCGTATTTGAATCGGAGCTAAGATTTTTTGAATAATCTAACTTTTAGCTTATTCTTTACTTTAAATTTAGTTGGATGTTTAGGCATTAAGGTGTAGGTATTCGAATATTCAACAAAGAAAAATTTACTTACATTTGAAATATGAACACCAACCACATTGTTACGTTTAAATTCCAGATAATTCCAAAAAAGAATACCATAAATCTTCGATATGCCGTCGAAAATGGATTTAACCAGTTCCAATGTTGCTTCCAATCCAGTAAATTTTATTTTGTACTCTGGTTGATATTAAAAATTTATTTGGAGTGTAGATACGTCCCAAAGACTTAAGAGCCACTCGTAGAATTTACACAAATTTACGATGGACGCGATAATTTTCGAAAATATTTTTCTCAAATTATCCTACCGGCTGCGCCATTAATATCTTGTAGACCAGATATTTAAATAAAAATTTATTTATTTAATTAAATTTACAATTTAATTTACACTTGTACAAAATTAAAGTAACAACAATTAAAAATAAATATTTTAATGAAACGAATTATTTAACAATCCGAACGTATGTCAAACGATTGTAATAATAAGTAATATTGAAACAAAGATATCCGAACCCGAACATACGTCAAAAAGTTTGGATACTAAGTATTTTTTGTACATTAGATAGTTTACTTTATATATGCTTTTAAAATACTGCTTAGTACTTAAGAGATGTGTTTTAAAAGATCCTTTTTGTATATGATCCTTTGTACATCACTTTAGACCGTCCAGATGTTTTAACATTAATATTATTAAAGGTCAACTTTCTCGTTATATTTAAAGGTCAGTTTTCTGAGAAATATTTGAGTATAGCAATATTTAAAATAAACTTTCTAAAATAACTATTCTAATTTATGAAAGCTAATAAATAATTATTTAACAAATGCGTAACATGCACATGTTACTTTAAAAAAATGGTTTTAAGTGTCTAAATAAATATAAGTAATAGAGAATATATAATTCCGGCGCGCACCCTTTACCCTCCCGCGGCCCCCTTGTCAGTTGCAAGCAAGCCAACAGAGCGCGCGCATGTGTTCACGGGAGCCATTTTTCGTTTTTGTCAACGCTCGATATAATTTTTTAGTTAACTTCTTAAGACAATAATTTCAACAAATAATACTCTTTGTGAAAGTGAGTTAAACCAGGGAAAAGATGAGTTATTTTACAATTATTCATATTAGGTTACAATAACTAACAGTTTTTCTGATTTTTTTAACAACAATATTAACCTAGAAATGTATGTGTATTATAATATGGACCACCGGAATGTTTTGAATATGGACTAGTAGTCCATATTACAAACCGTCACTAATATTTAATTGTATTGTTTTAGGATGGCATCTACAACCAAAGAAAAGACCAGACAAACATGGGATAAAAATGCAATGGCAAATGCAATTAAAGCTATACGAGAAAAGCAAATGGGATTTTTAAAAGCATCAAAAACATACGGAGTACCCAAAACTACGCTGATACGCTTATCAAAAATAGAAGACAAATCAATTAGTGACATTACGAACCAAACACTTGGAAGAAAATCTACTTTACCGAGTCAATTGGAAGATGAATTAGCTGATTATATTCTAGAAATGGAAAAATCTGGATTTGGTCTCACACGCAGGGCCATCAGATCTTTGGCTTACCAGCTAGCAGAAAAAAATAACATAAAGCACTCATTTTCACAAGATAATGAATCTGCAGGAAGATCATGGTTGAGATTATTTCTCAAGCGCCATCCTAATCTATCCTTCCGCCGTCCAACGGGCACATCAATCGCAAGAATGAAAGGCTTTAACAAAGAAAATGTCAACGCTTTTTTTGATTTGTTGGAGAGCTCTTTGAATGAAATCCAGTATCCTGCGAGCAATGTGTATAACGTAGATAAAACTGGTATTTCAGTTGTGCCATCAAAAATGCCGGAGATATTGGCACTCAAGGGCAAAAAACAAATAGGAACTGTAACATCAGCAGAACGTGGATCAACGATCACTTGTGTGATATGAATGAGCGCAGGTGGCACATTTGTGCCACCGATGATGATATTTCCGCGAAAACGGGATAATCCACTACTGATGAAAGGTGCTCCACCTGGTGCCATTCACGCTTGTCATCCCTCAGGATGGATACAACTTGAACTATTTACTCAATGGTTCGAGCACTTTTTACAGCATGTGAAACCAACTGCTACATCGCCAGTTCTCCTGATTTTAGACGGACATGCCAGTCACACCCGAAATATCAAAGTAGTGGATTTAGCCAGAGAAAACCACGTTCGCTTGCTGAGTCTACCTCCTCACTCAAGTCACAAAATGCAGCCACTTGATAAAACATTTATGGGTCCATTAAAAAAGTATTCGACTGAAGAAATTCGTAAAAGACTACGAATGCAAGCTCGAGCAATAACACATTACGACATCGCAGAATTATTTGGTCAAGCCTACATAAGAGCTCAGCGTGCAGAATTGGCCATTAACGGCTTCCGTGCAACTGGAATATATCCCGTGAACAGGAATGTATTCCAAGATCATGACTTCATTGACGAAGACCTTCCAGAGGTAGAAGAAACTTTTGATGATCCAGTGCGCGATTTAATGACACCAGTCAATGATGATTCCGATAACTGTTTGCCTGAGCCAAGAACTGTTGTAACTCCGAGTCCTCAATCTGTGAATGTACCGCCATCACCCCAGAGTGTTGATGGACATCACCAAGCTAACCCGCAAACCGAAATGCCGACGACGACCATCGATGATGCTATAGCTGGTCCCTCAACATCATCTAGAACATTTTTGTCGCCAAAAGTGTTGCAGCCTATACCGCGTTTGAAGAAGACAGTCAGCAATAGAGGAAGAAAAACCACCAGGCCTACGATTTTGACATCTTCACCTTATAAACAAGATTTAGAAACGTCGATACAAAGGAGCACAAAAAAGAAACAAAAGAAAACGCCAAAGAAAACAGCACAAAAGAAAAGAAAAATCGCAAAAGATAAAAAATCATCGTCTGAAAGTTCTGATAAGAGTGATTTTTCAGTCAATGATAGTACCGATGAAAGTCCAGATCGTTCCCAAAATCAAAATGGTAGATGTTTGTATTGTAATGGGCTTTTTTCAGAAGATGTTCATGGAGAGAAATGGATCCAATGTGCATCTTGTAGGGAATGGGCTCATGAAGATTGTGCTGGCGTAGAAGATATGGTTGATTTCTTCGTGTGCGAATTGTGTACCAATGACTAGTTTAACCCTAATAGTTTACTGATTCAGTTTTAGGTGACAGGGCTAGTTTCTTTGATTAATTTTGAACCCAATTAACTGTGGTCCATATTTGAAACCATGTGGTCCATATTTTGTACACTATTTGCAAATTTCCATTTATGATAAACTTTAGAAAATGTTGATTATTTCTAAGATGTCAAGGTTTCTTCAGAATTTTATTAATCGTTTTTGATACCAACTAATCATCGAACTGTTCAAAATATATAAGGCTGATTAAACTTTAAAACACTGAGTTTTATTTGACAAAACCCTTATGGTGGTCCATAATTGCCGCACTTACTCTAATAGTCCTGAAATGGCAAACAAACGTATTGGTGAATTAATTGCAAAAGATCCCGTATCAACTTGTAGAATTATTGATATTAAATTTAGGGCCTTTTTAGATTTTCTTAATTCACCTGAAGAACCTCTAGGCAAAATAGATTATTACATTAATCAATTGAACAGACTACTGCAACTGCCAGTTGAACATGGATCCACCCCAAAGTATAAATCTCTTTCAGATCAAGTTCTGAAAGTGTTACGAGCCGATTTAGGCAATGTTATGTTAATAATCATTGATGAAGTATCCATGATTTCAAATATCACTCTCATGTATATTCATTTACGATTAACAGAAATTTTTGACAGCTCCATGAATGAAAATTGTTGGTTTGGAGGAAAACATATTTTATTATTTGGAGATTTATTACAGCTACCCCCAGTCAGAGAAAATTCACCATTCGAAAATATATCGCAGAAAGAAATTGATAAATTTTTAGGCTCCCTTACTGCTTTTAATTTATGGAGAGAATTATTCAAATATGAAGAGCTATGTATCAATATGCGCCAGCAAAATGATTCTAACTTTATGGATATGCTAGGACGTATACGATTAGGAGTTTTAACAAAAGAAGATCAAGAATTGTTGTCTACAAGATTACTTAAATTTAATTCAGCTTCAATTGTTGACAGGCTACAAGAGTTAACTGTTTATTATTCCTTATTATCAAACAAAACAGTTTGTTTACTACCAACCAAAAATATGTGCACTCAATTAAATGAGGCCATGTTAAAACAAATTAAAGAACCGGAAATTGAACTAATTGCAGTTGATGAAATAGACTGTCCAAAATATTTTCATAAAAAAGTGTGTGCAGCAATAGAAAATTATGAAGATGATTCTTCAATGACAGCCGGCTTAGAAAGGAAAATAATAATAAAAATGGGAAGTCGTATAATGCTGCGAAGAAATATCGATATTACATTAGGCTTAGTTAATGGTTCAATTGGCATAATAAAACAAGTTTATTATGACATTCATGATAAAAATAAAATTAACAAAATTAAAATTAACTTTAATCATGGAATAGAATACGATTTAGAACGAGTTAAAACTAAATTTGAAATTTTGCCTCGATCATTTGTATACAGAGAACAGTTTCCAATATGTTTGGCATACGCTATTACAATTCATAAAAGTCGAGGCTTAAGTCTTGATAGTGCATTATTAGATATTGGATCGTGTATATTTTCTTGTGGCCAAGCATATGTGGCATTATCAAGAGTTAAAAATTTCTCTGGCGTCCATCTAATTAATTTTGATCCAAGTCAAATAAAAGCTCAAGAAAGTGCAATAGTACAATATAACAGACTTAGATCACTCTATTGTAATAATTTGCAAACACTTACAGTTAATAAAATCAAATCTAAAAAAGTTCAGAATAGGCAATGGTCGTTACATCCCAATATCATTTCTGCAGATATGATAGATATTACTCCGATAAGGAAACCACCTGCTAAGAGAAAAAGAAATTTTCCTTCAAATAAAAATAAGACAACCAAAAAGAAAAGAAAATCGTAATACAATAATTGAATTCAAATTATATAATTTGTAGAATATTTAATTAATTTCATTTTATGGAATGTTTTCACTCATTAACAAAATCATAATAAAAGAAAAAATGGTTATGATATTTCTTTATTTCAAAAACATTTAATACAAAAGAAATTGATTTAAATGACAATTTTTTTATTGTGATACAATTATTTAAAATTAAAATTCAACAGTTGCATTGTAAATTGTTTAATCGTTATTAAACAACTCTTTATTTGATAGATGAGTTAGTCACGTATTCTTATTGTTGATTAAAAATATATTTTAATTGTCATAAAAATCAAATTTCATTTTTAAACCAAAGACACTTTAGATTGCAAACTTATGCTACAATTTTCCTGATGAAATGACCCCACCAGAAATTATGTTGAGGAAAATTTTACTAAATAATATAAAAGAAAGTTTAAGCACCATGGTGTTATGCATTTTGTTAAACTATATCCCCTTAAGGACCCACAATAAAAGTGGGTCCTTAAGGGGATATATTTTAACAAAATGCATAATACAGCCCACAGAAATGCTCATCTTAATTTGAACCATGGTGTTAGTTTTGAGCGGTACAGATAAGTACAGGAGAATATATGAATGTGACAGCTTTTGGTGTTTGACTGCTGCACTAGCAAATATATACATCATTGTTGAAAACTAATTCTGCATAAATATCCGAATAACATAAATATTGTACAGAAATAAATCACGCAGGGCTTCGGAAATTGAAATTAAATTCCGGTACTAAAATTGTCGGATCTATTTTTGTATGGCATTTATGTAATTTTCTTCGAATACCTATGCAGAATTAGTGTCCAACAGCGCGCGTGTCGAACATATTTGCTCCTGCAGTGGTGAGGCACCAAAAGGTGTGACATTAATATTCTCACCTGTACCGTATAAAACTGACGTCAAGGTGCTAAAATTTACTTCTACATATAGAATCATCTTTTTCAATATGATTTTTGGTGAGTCATTTCACCCGAAAAATTTTAGCATGACCTTGAAGTCGGCTAAAAAAAATGAATTAAATCTGAAATTCAGGTCTGCCCACAGTGTGCCGCATTTAACATGAACTTTTCAAATAGTTCGCTAGACAAAATCTCAATAATTTATCCTATTTGTTAATTTAAAATAGGCTATGAAGTTTAAAGTTCTAATTTTAAAGTAAGTAAAATATAAAATAAATACGTACTAAGGAGAAACCTACACAATAAATTTAAACCAATAATTTTAGTACTTTAGTAAAAAAAAATTAGGCCTTTGTTAAGTAGGTGCTTGACTTTTATCTGAAGAATACTTTCGATTGTTTAAATTTAAATTTTGATGTTTAAAAAAAGTTGTGAAAAAATTATAACGTCATAACATTTGAGGGGAGGAGGGAGGTAGTAGGGAGTTAACGATTTTCTTTTGTTCTCCTATACAGGTGCGTGTAGGTATGACGTCACCGAAAAGTTGCTAATGTAATACTTTAATGCGTCTTTACGGAAAAGTTACTCAATAAATTTGTCATTTTTATAAATTTTTTTCGAAGAATTTTTTTCTCTACGGGATTTTACAACTTTTTTGGGCTGACGTAATTGAGTTTATTGGGATTCTGTGACATCTACGCCTTTTTACACATTCATGTTTTTGGTGGGATAAAATATTGACGCACAATAATATGAAAAAAAATACTAAAGCAGAAACAGAATTTCAGATGTTCATGTCATCTTCTGTTACTCCTATAAAGGGAAATGCGTTGGAGATGTGGGATGACATGAAGGGGTTATTTCCTAGGCTTCATAATTTAGCTATAACCTATTTGCCTATAGTGGCAACTTCGGTACCTAGTGAGCGGTTATTTTCTGAAGCTGGAGCTACAATAACCCAGCAGAGAAACCGCTTACAAGGCACCAGGTTGTCAAAATTATTATTTTTAAATTCTTTGTTAAAAAAATAAATACCAACTTGTTTTCTGCTTAGATTAAAAATTATAATTCTTTAAAAATAAATGTTAAAACAAATTAAGTAGTGTCTCATTTCTGCTAAAAAAAAACATCGATCAAAATATCGATATATCGTTCATAAACGTCGATATTTCTAACATCGATGTTTCACTTTTCAAAATATCGATGTTCTGATATCGATCTTTTTTATGAGCGATGTTGCATCCCTAATTGCTCGCGCTAGTTATAGCATTCAAGCTCAAGAATCTCCTAGATTTGACAATATTTTTATTCATTTAGGGGCTTTCCACATTGAAATGGCTTTCTTCAAGGCAATTGGCACTTTTATAGATAATTGTGGACTGAGCAATATCATGACTGAATGTGAACTGATCGCTAATGGCTCAGTTTCAGGTTTTATTAGTGGAAAAAATTACAATAGATGTAAACGGTTACATTCTCTCGTGTCATTGGCATTGCAACAATTACATTTGGAGGCATTTTTGGAGAACAAGCAATTGACGGTCGGGGAATCAGTGTTAGAATATCTTACCAAATTTTTGAGTCACAAAGATGTCTCTCCCCAAGTTCAACATGCGGAAACACAACGTCTCATTCAGGCTTATGAGGAATACACCGAAGACACATTAGACGGTAAGCACGGAAAAACAGCGCAATTTTACAATGTACATCGATTTTGTAAATCTTTACCACTTATTTATTAAAAGTATTAGATTTGGAGATTTAGATTTGTACTTATACACCATTGCGAAGATCGTCTGCTTATTTTTCTACTACAATCAACCCAACTATAGTTGATGGCTAGTGTATTATATTAATTTACTGCACCACGTAGATAACACTCATCCAGGCCTCCGAACTGAAATGACCAAGGGTTCGTTTGGAATCAGAAGAACCACGAAGCCTTTCTCACGAATTCCTGTGGACTTAACATTAGAGCATACGATCAATGGTGATACTGCTCGTCGTCTTACTGGAATAGTTAATCTTACAAATTCAATTGCTGCTAGACAAAGTTGGGCGAAGAATCATGGGGCTCGAACAAGAATCATATCTCATGTACTTGCTCGTACAGGGCTTGACAAAAACTACCATGATGTTGCTGCGGGTCTACATCCAGACAGAATGAAAAAACAACACATTCAATTAAAATCTTTTTCGAACAGTGTTTTGCAGAACATTAATCCATTCTCTCCTTCCATCGACAAGAATCAGTTATTTAACATCTCAACAGGGCAAGCTGCCCCTGTTGAAATTACGAACTGTTTACTGAAGACAAGTGTCTGGTGGTACATTTTTGCGAGATCAATTTATAATGGAATGTAATTTAAATTTTGACAGGTTTCACCAGCCAATACAAAAAATACTGTGCAGACTTTTGCAAGCTGAAAGAAGAAAAAAAAATGGCAATTGGTGGAAAAGTTCACGAAGTTAAATTACAACGGGATTTATTTGGTCGATTGTTAGCTCTATCTCTTGACACGAGTATAGACTTGGAGAAAGTTCTTTGTTTTCCCATAGCTCCTATGCCGTTATCACTGTGCCATATAGATGGCTCGATAAATAAGACTGATAAGTCAGTACTCGTTCATGAGCTAGAAAAACTAGTCGAAGATATGGAGCAACCGCCATCCTAAATTGATCTTGCAATTGTTGATGGCTTCTTTTTTTGAATACCTTGAAAGAAATGCCTCGTACTTTTGGAGGTGTGTCAAAGAGAATATTGCACTGCCTAATTAATAACACAACAAGTAAAATTGCCATTGTATTTGATCGCTACTTCACACCCTCAATCAAAGATTACGAGCATTCTATTATAGGCAACGTAGAAAACAAGGAATTTCATATCACCGGCCCTCAACAAATGAGAACAGCAGATTTTACAAAAGATTTAAAAAATCTAAATTTTAAGCAAGCTGTTGTTAAGTTTTTCATCGATCATTGGGCTGATCAGGAGATGGCAGCGATTATCGGTAGTAAGATTATTTACATAATACATGATTTGTGTTATGAATATTCTGTTACCGATAATAAAGTAACGCGCATCATTAATTATGAGTTGTCTTGCCCTGACTACGAAGAAGCGGATACAAAGATAGCATTTCTTGCTTGCCAACAAAAAGAAAATTCCACTGTTACTATCAGAACATCGGATACTGATATTTTGGTGATCATGTTGGCAAATATGGAACACCTGCAAGCAACAGTAGAAATCTGGATGGTTCTTGGAATTGGCAATGCACGCCGATACATCGACGTATCCGCTCTCTACAATAAACTTGGCCCAAAAATTTCGAAGGCACTTCCAGGTTTGCATGCATTCACTGGTTGTGATTTCAACCCAGCATTGTATCGACGAGGGAAAAAGAAACCTTTACAGTTTCTGATGACTTCTGAAACTTTTCAAAATGCATTTCTGGATTTGGGATCAAAGGAGCACAATGTGCAAGATTCGTTTCACATTATACAGTCTTTTACTTGCCACCTGTACGGATTAAAGAAGTTAAGCGATGTAAATCAAGCCAGAATTGTTATCTTCAAGACGTACAAGGTAAAAGACAAATCTCAACCCTTCTCCTTGAGTATCCGGAATTATGATGCGTGCAACTTGCCACCGTGTCAATCGGAGTTATTCCAACAAGTGTTACGCACAAGATTCATTGCATGCTTGTGGAGTAATGCCTATAAAGCAAACATTATTGATCTTTTACCAACGGACTATGGGTGGAGAGAAAATACGAAATGATCTGGTTTGCGGGTGATCAATTGCCAAAAGCGTATGAAGATGTAGTCATAACACCAGATATTTTTGAAGATACTCCAGAATTAGGTATATTTTTTTCTGCAATGATTGAACAAATCGTTATTCATGAAAAAAAATTTCGTTTAATACTCTCATGATTTCTTGTTACAGATACAGAATCTGAGGATGAAATCGAGCCAGAAGAGGAAGATGATTTTACCGACGAAGATGATGATTAAAATAAAAATTCTCAAAAAAATTTATATTTTTATACTTATTTTCTCATAAATAAAAGTTTTGTACTTCAAAGAATATATACTGTTTTATTTGCATGCTATTTTTTCAGCTCTTTCATTTGTTAACGTAGTTCCAGCGTGGTGTAGTATAATCAGACAATTTACTATAGATAAAAATGCACACAGACATTCACACATACAATTACATATGGTTAGTTTCAGTGATCTGGCAACGTTGCTCTGAGTGTTTATGTATTTTTGTTTATGGTCTCAGTATGTACAAATAATATGGCGCTTTAAAATAATAGTAATTATTATAAAATAAATAATAGTAATTAAAAAGATGCCCAAGCAATTACGGCACAAAGGTCAATTTATAAAAAATAAAAATTTATCTAAAAAATTGTTTTTTTATATTGATATGAAAAAAGGCCAAAGAAAAAAAGAAAGAGTTAATAAAGGCATAAGTCCTAACCTAGAAGGTAGGCGCATTGTCGAATTCTCAGAGCTTGGTAAAAATTTAAAGTGTTTTAAATGTCGACAAGTGTTGAGTTTAGAAAATATTGAAAAAGAACAACTTCGTGGTCTACATTCACAATTATGGATAAAATGTGAAAATTGTTTTCGTGTCACTCAAGTTATGACAGGAAAAGTGCATGACGGAAATAAAAATTCCAAGGTCTTTGATGTGAATTCAAAAATTGTACTTGGTAAGTTAGTGTCAATAAATAAGTACAATATATGTTACTAATTAAAAAAAGATTTACAAATATTTATAAAAAACTAATCAAAAATTTTTATTTTAGGTGCGGTACATGCAGGTGTTGGTCATACAGCTTTGAATAAAATTTTAGCATGTCTTAATGTACCGCAAATCTCTGACACTTTATTCAAGCGATATGAGAGAGAAGTGGGTCCAGCCATCGAAAAAGCTGCTGAGGAAAGCTGCAAAAAAGCAGCTCAAGAAGAACGACACTTAATAATAGAAAATATTGATAAATTGTGCGAAGAATTGTAAGAATAACTTTACTTATCAATTCTAATTAATAATCATGTAGAATTCTTAATATTTTTTATTGAATTATTGTTCATCAGTCTTAGATATAACTAATTGTACATAAAATCAAAGTGACATTTTTTTGTCAACGACATTGTTTATAGATTTTATAATATTATTACTTGATGTCAATAATGTATTTGATAAATTACCAAAAGTGTCGATCAGGAATATTAATTATCAATTTTTTATTTAAAATTTTTTGAATTGTAAATGTTTTAATGAATATTTTAGAATTTTTTACTTAAAATTTTTTGAATTGTAAATATTGTAATGAATTTTAGAATTTTTTATCTGAATGGATTTGTCTGCGTTGAGAAGGAAAGAACATAATGTATTGTAATGTAATTCTGATGATTGAATCTAATTTTTTTTTCATCAATTTAATAAATATAAATAATACTACAACAATAAATAAATTCTTGTTATTTTTTATCCATCCTAATTAACATAATTTAATATTTCCAGACCTCAAGAAATTGTTGAAGAGATTTATCCTCATCTTAATAATCTTAGATCAAATAACCCTCCAGAACAAAATTTGGTATCCGATAATTTAGATGAAGCAGCGCATTCAAAAATTTTTGATTCCAGTATTGGTGAAATAATCAACATCGTAGTTTCCTACGACATGGGATGGAGTAAGCGTGGCAATGGGCGAAGCTATGATAGCTTGAATGGCTATGGATGTATCATAGGGTTTCTTAGCGGCAAAATTTTGGATTATGGAACTCGTAATCGTAAATGTAAGCTATGCACCAATGGCCATCCTAAGACCGATCACGACTGCCGTGAAAATTTTCATGGTAGTGCAAAAGCTAATATAAAGTAAATGACAGTAAGATTTTAAAAAGCACAGGATTGAGCGTGCGAGTTGTCGTTGGTGACGAAGATAGTTCAACCATCGCATCTGTGCGTCGTGGGACAATTAATAAAATATTTAAATTAAGTGACAAAAACCACTTGCAAAAATCATTTCAAAGCGACCTTTATAAACTTAAGCCAAAGTACAAAGAACTAGCAAGAAAAAACACTATTCCTCATTTGAAAAAGTGTTTTAATTATGCTATTTCTCAAAATAAAACTCGGAGCTCTAAATTAGCAAGTATTTTGAAAAGTATTCCTGATCACTTTTTTAACCATCACGAAAACTGTGGAGATTGGTGTAAACGTGGAGCGTTTAACGGTACATCTAGCCCAAAGGTTGTCCTGAAAGATCCTGAGCTTTACACTCATTTGTATAATCTCTTTGGCAAATATGCTAATAATGCTCACAAAATCGCTTTCTCTGCTTCAAGTCAAGCTAATGAGAACGTTAACAATATAATGGCTCACAAAGCTCCAAAAAGTCGGTGTTACTCGATGAGCGAGTCAAGTGATTACCGCTATGCAAGTGCTGTGTGTAGCAAAAATGATGGTGAGAGTTATTTACTTGAGGTTTATAAAATTTTAACTTTGTCACCAGGAAAAAATACAGAATTATATGCCTCCAGGTACGACAAGAAACGACGGGATAGAGCTAAAAAAGCTAAATTGCTCTCAGCTAAAGTACGCCGGAATCTTCTGGCAGAAAACAGAGAAAAACTACGTAAGAAAAACGAGAAGACAGAAGGTTTGCAATATGAATCAAACTGCGGTTTGAGTAATGACAATAATATTAATGAAGTTGTTGACGCTAACATAGCATCAATTTGTCAAGATAATTTCCTAATAACTTTAGACAACTGTGATATAGTTTACTTTGACTTGGAAACATCAGGTTTTGGCAAATTTAACGAGATTCTGCAAATTGCAGCAATGTATGAAGAACACGAGTTCAGTATTTATATCAATCCAACCAAAGAAATCTCTTCAGAAGCATCACTTCATACTGGATTACGAAATATTTCTGGACAATTATACTTGCGTGATAAGAAAGTTGAAACAGTTCCCCTGAAAGATGCATTGTCGTCATTTTTAAAATTTTTAGATTTATCACCAAAACCTTGTGTGTTAGTTGCACATAATTCATCGTTTGATTCGTCATTTTTTATACGAGCTGTTGTACAGTGTAATATGATTTTAGAATTTAAAAAAATTGCAGGGTTTAGTGACTCATTGTCGTTATTTAAAAAAAGACTCGCTTCTAGGAAAGGTCCAGGTCAATTTAAACTTGGCACTTTAGCTAAGGACTTTTTGAAAATTGAATCAACCGATAACTTTCATGAAGCTCTTTATGATGTAAAAATTTTGAAACAACTAGCATTGTCTGTTTTAAATATTGAAGAAATTTACAACAATACTAAGTCATGGGCATCATTATTGACTCATACACGGGAAGAGGAAAAGTCGAAAATTATGCTGCTGCAATTAAAGCCCTTAAAAACTGTTCTAACACCTGGTATTCTTAAGAAAATGGCAATTGCAAAAATGACGTAGGAGTTACTTACAACTACGTTCAATCATCTTGGAGAAAATGGGATTGTTGATTTAATGTCAAGTAAATTAGAAAATGGAAAACCTACAGTAACCAAAAATAAGAGAATAATTAATACACTTATTAATTTTTTAAAACCAAAAATTGAGTAAAATAAGTTATTTATTTATATACGACCCAAAGTTTATTTTAAAATCGTCATTAAAGTTTTATGTTCTAACTTTGTATTAATTTGTTTATATAAAATATATAAGTTTCAAAGATATAAAAAGTATCATTTATTTATTTACTTATTTATTTAATCGTTTTTTTTATTTACAACTAATTTAAATGATGATTTTAATATGTTAGTAACGCCGCTGAATTTTACTAAAATCGTGAAAGATTTGAATTTCCCGCTTTTTATTCTACACTATTTCAGAGAGCGTTGCACACAGCGTTGCCAGATACTATAATCTGTTGAGTGACAGGTTGGAAATGGATCGAAAATTAATTTTTTAAATTATTATATCTCGATAATAAAACGGTGAGGTGCTATTTTTATTTTTTTAACTTATTCGAAAATCATTTCTCAACACTCTCCTAGTTTTTTTTCCAATTCTGTCGAGTGAATTTTTTAATATAATAAAAAATAGTTGGAGAGACCGGACATTTTACATGCTTTAAATGGGACATGACCCTCAAAATCGCGAACTTTGACTTTAAATATCTCGCGATCTAAACGGTCAAAAATTATGAAAATTTAGGAATTCATAAATAAAGCTATTATAAACCCGAGAAAAAAAATTCGGCCAAATCTGTCGAAAAGTGATTTCATGCTGGTACTACCTTAAGTTAAAAGATTTGAAAAAATACAAAAAAAAATTCTTTCCATTGTCAGTTTAGGCGAATCCCTCCAGATAATCATCAGATTATGAGACAGCACGTTTAAGGTATATAAATGAACCATATATATCTTAATCTGACGCGCTCGAGTATTTCAAAATGGCGATTTGTTTTTGCACATTTTAATAATGGCCGCGAGTTTAGGTCACATCCAAATCGTCAGATTATTATATAAGAGCCTTCTTTTAGGTTCACTTAACATCCCCTTTGAAAATCTGACGCGCTCGATTAAATTTTTTTTTCCGTTTTCAACTCTTACGCGCGACCACCCCCATCATGGAAACAATCAGATTAACATACGTATGTAAACGTAGGACATGGATGCTATTAATATAGCCGCTCCCCCCCACCGATGAAAGTGTATATATTATATGATATTTTTTTCTTCTTATCATCTAAGCTTCGCAATCCAATAGGTCTCTTCGACGCTCGAGTAAATCCCGATTTAGCATCCTGGGCTCCCCTACTAAAAGTGAATAACAGCTACCAATAACTGATACCAACTTTTATAAAAATCTTGGGGCTGTATTCAATAGCGCGAAAGATCGAAAAGAGCAACAGAATTTAAGGAGACAGAAAAAAGACTCGGGAAATTTGCATGATGCCGAAGACAGGCTTTGCGAAGAATTAACCGCAAATATTGAATGAAATATCTTGTAAATACATTTAAAAATTTTTTATTAATTCTTTTTTTTTTTTTATTGTTTTTTTTTTTTTTTTTTTTTTTTAAATAATTGTTTTTAAAAATAAATGTTTAAAAATAATGACGATCCCTTCCTTTTTTAACTACCCTGAAAATTAACTTTTGTAAATATTTTATTACTGATGACAAACGATTTGGATCTAACTATCTAAGCCTGTTATAACTTGAATAGTCAATTTGCCACCATAAGAAAATCCAAAAAACTAGTTTTATAATTTAT
Source organism: Chrysoperla carnea (assembly GCF_905475395.1). Taxonomy (NCBI): domain Eukaryota; kingdom Metazoa; phylum Arthropoda; class Insecta; order Neuroptera; family Chrysopidae; genus Chrysoperla; species Chrysoperla carnea. The sequence goes on along the minus strand of NC_058342.1, from coordinate 809,955 downwards.
ATAACATTCTTGAATTTTACTCACGATTCTTCTTAATTCCTTATGTTTCTTTATAATTCTCATACTCGGGCCATTTCTAAACACTAAACATTCACAAAATAAATTTCAAATTCCATGAATCGGACTCGATAAATTTGTTAATTTCGGTGGAGACTTACTCAAGCATACGCCGGATAGATATATTCTTATTGGAAAAGTACATCCATTCAGGCCCGGACTGACTCCATCTTCACACACCTTAGCTGAATCTGATCCGAACCGCCACTTCTCAGCGTGATTTCATTTAAGAAAAATTTGATCAGTCTGTGATCAATGCTGTTATTCGAGAATCATTCCGGGATGGATTAAAGTACTCCTATCAGGACCATAACAGCTTAATTAATGTGGGCCGGATATATGCACCAGCTTCAGGCCCGGACTGTCTCAAGTATTACAAATCTAATCCGAATCTGATCCAGCCCATCACTTCTCAGCATGATGTCATTTCAGAAAAATTGGATCAGTCTGTGATCGGTGCTGTTATTCGAGAATCAATCCGGGATGGATTAAAGTACCCCTATCAGGGCCATAACAGTTTTATTAATAACGGAAAACGAATGCAATGAAAACTCAAAAGTAACGAGAAAAAAGATTCAAATTATCGAAATATTCGAAATTATAATGGGAAAGAATATAATATTATTCCATCATTACAGAATGATAATCATAGAATCGTTAAAATGGTTTTAAACCATCATGTGATCGACTTTGTAGAGCACGACAGAAGAGAAAAGATTGATGACCGTCAGAATAAATACGAGCAAAATGATTAGAGGGTACGGGATAAAGCCGTTCATGGTTAGAGATGGCGAAGCAATTTACTGGCCCATTTCGCAAAAAAATTATATTCTAATTTTACATTGTTATGAAGCAAATATATTCAATGAATGTCAAAATAAGTGTAATTTGTGTATTATTAATTAGTGCAATTCGACATTCAAATTCAAATGTTTAGAATGTGATAAAAAAGTGAATGAAAATAAAACCAAGGTATGTTTCCCTTTTTTATTAATGCCAAACTTTTATTTGACGATGGAATATTTTAAATGTAGTACAATAAAGCGGAAATATATACATGAGCATCTAACCGGACAGAGACAGTCCCATGTTCAGCCTCTGTGACCCTGCACACAGGTATTGGATGGACCGAACATCAGCGCCATCCCTCCCCACCATCATATGTGATACTAGTGAATAGTGATATGTGTGTACTGTGCAATTTGTTGATTAATTTTTTTTAATGACTGTGATAGGACACTTTTGTTTCTCTGTTTTTTTTTCAAAAACTAGTTCAATTATTTATTGTTTTTTAAATGCGTAGTCCATTATTTATTTATCGGTTTTTTAATAATTTTAACTTTATTTTATTTCTATTTGTATATATTCTTAAACTACATTTTGTTCGATTCTCTGTTAATACGCATATTTTGTTATTTTTGTATCTATCAATATTATTAAAATAAACGCTTTAATATATTTTCATCATATATTTTGACAGCAAGGATAGCTTGTGCTCAAGTCACGACTCCATTCACCTATGGTAATAACTTAGATTTGAAACTATTATTCACTACTGACCAAATTCGTCAAATCGATGGCAAGACACTTCCAAACTATTTTGCTTGGATTATGGCAAATATATGCAAATTCATGCACCAAGGTCAAGATGTAGTTCAATTATTTCCTCAACTTGAAGAAGCGACTATTTTGACAACATGCATGGTAGTAATTTTCAGATAGGTAATTACGTCCGTCGTCATGAGACAAGATAATGTCGACATACAAGAAGCTGACTTAGCCAACCTCCAAATTTTACAACTAGAATTTTCTAGAATAACATTTAATGTAGCAAGAACATGATTCATTAATGCAGCTGTACAATATTGGGTCAATCATCCCACGCCAGCCCAATGGGAAAGTTTCACTCAGATCGCTGCCATCTAGTGAAAGAAATTAATAAAAAATACAACAACATTACTACTGAAGCAGTTATGTTGTATTTATCTTTATGTGAGGCATGCCAAAAAAAGGCAAAGAGCAAGAAAAAAGGAATTGTGATAAAACCAATTTTGACGAGTGAAATAAATTCTAGGTGTCAAGTGGATCTTATAGATTTACAGACACAACCAGATAATGAATTTAAATTTTTTTAAATTATCAAGATCATTTAACCAAATTTGTTGTACTGCGCCCGCTTAAAACAAAAACTGAATTTTAAAACTAAATTTTCGTTATCAAAGCCTTTTGTATTATGTTTATTTAAATAAATATTCTTTTACTGCAACAACATTTTTAATTTATTTGTATTTCAACTTTTCTTAAAACATGAAGGTAAGAGTAAGGTAGCGTGGGGCTTGTTGTAACAGGGGTAAGTGGTAACAGACTCTTTTCACTAGGATCTTAAACGCTATCAACGTATTTCTTTGACTTGATTTAACCTAGCGTTAGCATTCGTACGATAATTATCGTACACATCACATAATTTAGCACTTGGTACGCTAAAACATAGAGGTGTAGTTATGTGACGGAATTGTACGATAATCCAACGTGCTTAAACAGTTTAAATGTTTATGTCGGCGTAAATGTAATGAGTTATTTTATCACACCATCTTTATTAACTTTAATGTCATCATTACCTCGAATAGTGAAACCAATTGATTATAAGTAATTGACAATGAATGACGACAACTCCGCAGTGTCAATGAAATTAGCAATCGGATAACATTAGCATAAATGATACTGTTGATGTTTATTGGCATAAAATTTCTTTTTATAATGATAAAGATAATATTTCGAGTTTAAGAAACTTAGCACAATTCGTATTAAATATAATATCTCTTCCTCGCTCTAATGCCGATTGTGGGAGGGTTTTCAGTAAAATAAATTTAATTAAAACGAAATCTAGGAATAAACTGGTGACTAAAACTATTAATGAATTGTTATTAGCTAATCAAAAGGTTAATCGTAATTGCGCAGAATATGAGCCAAGTAAAGAAGAGTATTCTAAAATGAAAAACTCTCTCTATCCAAAAAAAATTCTGCTAAAAAAAACACAGATATGGAGGAGGATTGTAATCTGAGATATGAAGATATTCGTTTGCCTGAGTCTTTTTAATTGCAATTCATAATTTATAATAAGAATTTTATTTTAAGTCAAAATCTTGAATGGCAAAATGATTTTGCCATAGTCAATGTCCAGCCGGCCGGCGCAGTGAGCGGAAGTGTGCACATTTTTGCCAGGTAATATAAAATTGTATAGTCGTAAAATTTCGGCTTGCGTTATTATTATCGACTAATTCCAAATTTTCTATATCTTATTTCTATTCAAATTTATCTATCTCTGATAATGTGTAACAGTTTTTATGATTGCTAAATTGTTTAAATAGGTAGTTATTTTGATGTACGTTAAAAATCATACCATGGGGCTAGTTGTAACAAAATCCCGGATTGTATGAAACCGGTAGATCGGCCGACTATGGCCCTGACCATGATCTGAACCATGGCTTTCAGATATTCAAGGTTGACAACTAAAACAAATGTGCAACAAGTTAAAACCCGTCCTGGATGAAGCGGTGACGATCTATGTGGGTAAATTTATTAAATTTTCAATTATTCTTTGTTTGCAATATGATATAAAAAGCATGTGAGAAAAATAAAACAGTATAGTCCACAACTATAGTTTAAAGAATAGTGACAAATAAAACAGCAATAAAATGGCAGACGAACCACCAACAAAAAAACAAAAAACTACTCATGAAGAAAACAGCGAGAGAAGTGAGTTTTTATTGGAATTAACGATTGACAGAGTGGACACACCAAAATTAGATGGTATGTTTCGTGTTTTTGTTTGTTTTTTTCCAACTTGCTTTGGAGTTGTATTTCAAAGTCCAAGTGATTTCCAGAACTTTTCAACGAAATCCTTAACAACTTTGAAGAAACTAACGCCGGAACATCAAATCAAACGAATTATAACCAAAACAATACAAATGTATGAACGAATCTAGAGGACAAGGAAACTGCGAATGGATGGCACAATTTAGAGAGGAAATGTCTCGAAAACCATTTATTCTACACCGAATACTTCGATGCAGAAATAAACGAGAAATTACTGATCTTCTTAAGGAATTGGAAAAAAGAGTCACAAGATACATGGGGCAGATATTGTGGGCCTCAGTGCACGACACAAGTGGATGGGATCACATCTACGTCGTCCACGACTGTTCGTTCAGTAAAAAACAATTTAGACGCGGAATTCTCGCTGGATTCGATGTTGCGAAACCTAACAACAACGCCAATGTCACAACTTTCAAAAAGTCTTTCATTTAACAATTTTGATATTTAAATGTGCAAAAACAACCCAGCGAAGCGGGTTTAACAGCTAGTAATATTAGATATCAGAACAAGATTATACATATTTATCTGAATTATGTAGGGTAGGTTGCAGTGTCGTTCTGTTCATATGTAATGCACGCCACTGATCCTGATATATAATATAGTATTTCCCGGGTACTATTGGGGTAGTTATTATCCCGTAATATGTTTTTAATTATTACCACATTGTCTTCATAATATTTTTCATGGCTGAGGTTGTTTGCTCTCCAAAGTAGACCTTTTATTGTCCCAATTTTTTGATGTAATGGATGGTTCGATTTATAATTGAGCATCCGCCCAGAGCTAGTGGCTTTCATATACCAATTAGTTATTAGTTGGTTGTCTACGGATCTCGTGATTCGAATGTCTAGAAAAGGAATCGTGCCATCTATTTCCATTTCCATGGTGAACTTTATCCCCGCGTGGATGCTATTGAAATAGTCCAATGTTTTATCCATTTCGGATTTCGGAGCAAGTATAATCGTGTCGTCCACATACAGAAATAACATTGGAATGTCAAATGGAACTTTATTGCAAACTTCATCCAGAATGTGGCGCATTACTAAATTAGCAATGGCCGGGCTTGCCGGGTTTCCCATACTTGTTCCTTTTACTTGCTGGTAGAGTTTGTTTTTAAAAGAGAAATAACTCGTATCAAAACAATAATCTATTATTTCCACCAACAGTTGTTTAGGGACATTGACATATTTTTCCATTTGGTTCCAATATTTGTCGATGGCAACGATTGCCAATTCTTTGGGTACGTGGGTGAATAAAGACACTACATCGAGAGAAGCTAAGATGTAATTGTCCGGTACTTTAATTTCTTCCAGCTTCCTGACCAATTCAAATGAATTTTTGATGTTATATTTCGACGTTGCGTTCCATGGGCTGAGTAAATTACTCAGGAAGTTGGATATTTTGTAGCTTGGAGCTCCAATACAGCTTACAATAGGACGTAAACATATGGTTTGTTTATGTGTTTTAAGTAGTCCATATATTTTGGCGTTGATGGCGTTGTGTGTCAACAAACTTTTTGCTGTCCAATCATTTATGACTTTGGACTCTAACAATTTCTTAACCAGGTTGTTTGATTGGGACTGGAACTTTGTAGTTGGATCGTTCTTTATTTTTTTGTATGTGGACTTATCATTTAACAGGTCAAACATACACTCTTCGTAGTCGCTTCGATACATTATTACTGTGGCGTTGCCTTTATCAGATCTCGATAAAATAATTTCCTGGTGTGATTTTAGGAATTCTGCAGCGCGTCTGACATCAATAAGGATGTTGTCTTTTTTGGTGTTCGAGCTCTTAGTATAGTGATTAGTTATAATATTTACAATTCTCGACCTAAGAATGTTCCTCGCTTGATCTTGTTCTTTGGGGGAGTTGCCGTCCACCGAAGTGTTGATGAGACAAAACTCAAGATCTTTGATTATCGTTGGTATTTGTACATCTTTTTTAGTAAGTGGCAGTCCAAATTTTGGTTCCAGGCAAAGTATTCTTTTGACGTCTTCAGGTATGACTATGTTGGTTTTATTAATGATAAATTTATCCTGGTGTGTTGATGTTTTAAATTTAGTCGTGTTTGTCAACAATTTATCAAATTTAGTAATGTTGTTGGACTTAATTTTGGTAAATTCAATCTCATATTTTTTGGCGATGTCTTGTAATAAGGTTCTTGTTGTGTTGTCAGGTACTGTGTCTTTGATATTGTTAATGATTACATTGTATCTCTCCACTGATTTGTTTATTTTCCAAATTGTAATTTTAAGTTCTAAATCAAGAATTGATCTTCTAAACTTAAATAGTAAATTATCTGCTTTTTTTGAGAATGGATTGTCGATTTTCGAAAACAAGGAAAAAGATAGTAGATGGTCCTAACCATACCAAAACAGAAGATACTAATATCAAATTCTTTAAATTTCCATTTATACCTCAACTTTCACAAAAAGTTGAGCGGTGTTTCTCAGGTACGGGATCAAAATTGGCACTATACAATTTAAAAACTATCAAAAGTGTTCTGTTCACCAAATTGAAAGACAAAACAGATAAGGACAAAAAATCCAATGTCATCTACAAAATTCCTTGTACATGTGGAAGTTGCTACGTTGGCCAAACGAGCCAATACCTCAAAAAAAGGATAAGGCAACATATGAACGATTGTGCCCCAAACAAACGGGACAAAGAACCCAAAACGGCCCTCGCTACACACCATTTCGATTCCAATCATGAATTTCTTTTTGATCGAGTCTCTATTTTGGACAATGAAAGCGCTCGATCAAAAAGAAACATAAGTGAAATGCTTCATATATCAATGAATAGGACGGTAAACTTTAGAATGGACACCAACAACCTCAGTTCAAGCTACCTCAACATACTGAACGAGTATACGAAGTTACACACCGCTCAAAAGAAATAATAAGATATCACTACCTAGCAAGTCTATGGATAATGGTATATCTAACATCTGTTATTGTCTATCTGCACGTACTAGTTTGACAGATAATTATTTAACAAAAAAAGACATTTTTGTTAGTGAGTGATAGTCAATTTTAACCTTTAACTTTTAATTTGTAAATTTTATATGGAAAAAAATAAAATTTTTAAATGTATGTTTTATGTGTTAGCTATTTATTAATTGATGTTTTTGATATATTGTTTTTATCTCACTTATGACGAAGTGTAAACATTTTTTTTTTTAGGTATGATCTCAATTGTTTTTTACGTTATTTTGACTAATTGGTGTAATTTTTAAATATTAACTTGTTGTGTGTTTCTATTATAGAGCCTTGAAAAAGACCCAATTGAGGTCGAAACGTCGGCAAATAAAAAATTTAAAGTAAAATACACTTATTTGTGTCCTTCATTCGCGAGAAAACCATTCCCATAATAAAATATATTTATAGATCGAATTTGTTGACAAAAATGCCGATTTTATACTATTGTAATTTAATCATTGTACCCACAACTCTTCATTTATTCTAAAAATCTTATATTATAATTTTTTTTATGATATCTATTTTAACTCAAACTTACTTTTTTTTTTTTCATTATTACAGGTTTTTATGTTAAGAGGAATTGTCCAAAATTGGAAACAGCCGGTGCTATACCAGTTTGTGAATGGAGCCGCAAAAGGGCCACAAATAGTAAAGGCCATTAAAGAAATTATTTTGGCTGCACCAAATGCTGGATTTAATTTTGTCGGTACTATTTGTGACCAAGGGTCAAATAATATCAACGCGATCCATCGTTTACTAGAGGATACGCGGGGAAAATATTTGGCCCGAGGTGAGGAATTCAGGCATCAAGTTTTTGAAATTGGAGAATCAACAATAATTCCTCTCTTTGACACTCCCCATCTCTTAAAAGGAATAAGAAATAATTTGATATCAAAAAATATTTTATTCTAGAAAGACGGTGAAAAAAAAGTGGCGAAGTGGAACGATATCCTGAAGGCTTGGATATTGGACTCTCCAAGTGGCGATCTTAGAGTAATGCACAAGTTGACGGAGCATCATGTCAAAAAAAAATTTTAAAAAAAATAAAAGTTTGTGTTTGTGCCCAAATTTTTAGTCGTTCAGTTGCGGCAGGAATCAATTTAATGGCCAAAAATGGTAAGTTAAAGTTTATTTTATTAAAGATTCACATTTTTACAAGGGAGGGAATTGTGAAGATGATGGGTCGAATTTGCTGATTCCATTGCATTTTATCATAACATTTATCCTACAGGTAAATAATAACTTTTGATTATCAACAATTATTGATAACTTTTGTTAAATTTATTGAAGAACTTGATTATGTTTCTACGTTTCTAAAAAATTATAGTTAGAATATTGTTATTTTTATCGATATTAAAATTTTTTTAAATTTTCTGAAAACAGTTACGAAAAATTAGTTTTATTTTTTACTAATGGAGATTACAGCGGTTGAGATTCCATCTGAAGTTTTGAGTCATATTTTAAATGATTTAGAGAAAAATGCTATTGCTTATATTTATTATTTATTTAATAATAAATAATAAATTTATTAATTAAGCTTAATTTATTTTAAAAAATGACCCAAACAAAAAACATTTGTTAAAAATGATTAGGAAAACGGTTTTTTAGAACGTAAAATTCAATTTCAAAGAATGCGAGCATTCTACGAAGTTGAAATTTAATATTGTACATAATTTTTGCAAGCTGATTGTGTTCACTTATTTTAACGGATTTAATAGTATATTGGCCGGTAAAGATTTAAGATCTTTGCCTTTCAATAGTAGTAGCTTGTATAAAATCGCGAAGAAGTTGCATGACCAGTACAAACATACTAAAAAGTAAATAATTAACAAATCTTTTATGTTGGGGTATTAAAGAGAATTGATAAAAAAATGAGACCACTATATTAACCCTGGAGTGGTCGCGCGGATTACATATGTAATCCACCTATACAAAATTGATATTTTCTACGAATCGGTTTGCGTTTATTTGTTGCGCCTCTAGGTACTTTCAAATGAATGCTCGGGTGACGCGCTCAGTGCAGCGCAAGCTCCGGACTCGCGCGGTTGTGACACAGGAGGTCCGTAAAGTGTGCGGACTACAATCGTAATCCGCGCAACCAATTACTTAAGTTTTTTTTTTCATTGATTTACTACGTTTTCGATTATTTTATGATGAAATTTTGTTATATTTTCGTTTATTTAGATAAATAATGTCTTATTTTGTTTTGTTAATGTTAAAATATTGTATTATGATGTTCTTTTCAAGAAAACAATGGATAATCGACGTGATGCACTAATTGAGTCGTGGCTGCCTGAAGATGATGTTGGTAATGAAGATTATATAGCTGAGTCAAGCTCCGACGAGGAAGTCGATAATGTGGAAGAGCAAGGACATCAATCGGAATCCGAGCAGGAGCAAGACGAACCAGGTGTGGGATCCTACGAAAGCTCTGAAGAAGATGATCCGCCTCTGCCACGTCGCCGGCGCACTGATTTTTACATAGGAGTGGATGAAACATTGTGGTCAAAAATAATTTCCCGAAATAGAGGGAGAGTACGAAGTCATAATATAGTGTTTGTGCCTCCTGGTCCGAAAGGAATAGTTCGTCAAAAAACAACTATTGAAGATTGTATGTCTCTATTTCTTGATGATCATATTATTCGCCTTATTACTAAATATACTAATAAAAAAATTTCTTATATCACGGAGAAATACAGAAGAGAACGAGATGCTAGACAGATCAATGAAACTGAAATTAGAGGCTATATTGGAATATTACTAATGGCTGGAGTAGTTGGCAAAAGAAAAAGTACTGGTATAATATTTGAACACATAAAACATACAGGGATCGACGCCATATATTTAACTATGTCTGAACAAAGATTTAAATTTTTAACAAGAGTCTTACGTTTTGACGATATTGAAAACCGTCAAGATCGTGCCAGAATTGACAAACTAGCCCCAGTAAGAGAAATTTTTGACTTGATCCTTGCAAATTTTCAAAAACATTTTGTTCCTAGTGCGGAAATGACATTGGATGAACAGCTGGTAGCTTTTCGAGGCCGCTGTTCTTTCAGGCAATACATTCCAAGTAAACCAGCAAAATACGGGGTGAAAATTTTTGCGCTTGTTGATGTTCACTATCCCTACACATTAAACTTGGAAATTTATGCTGGCCAACAACCAGATGGCCCTTTTCGCTTTAGCAATGAAAGACATGACATTGTTATGAGAATAACACAGCCTGTTTTAGGCAAAAATATGAATATCACCATGGATAATTGGTTTTCTTCACTTCGAACTGCAAAAGAACTTTTTGAAAATGGTACTACTATGGTCGGGACGATGCGGAAAGATAAACGGGAAGTTCCTCGGGAATTTCGTGTCGCAAGAGGAAACCCACTAAATTCCTCTCAATTTGGGTTTCACCCACCATGCACACTAGTATCTTACGTGCCGAAGCCCAACAAAGTTGTTATTTTGATGTCAACGATGCACAATGATGTCACAATTGATGAAGACTCTGGAGATAAACGAAAGCCAAAAATCATCACTTATTACAATAGGACGAAGAATGGAGTCGATCTGATGGATAAAATGTGTTCCATGTCTGATGTTGCAAGAAACTCAAGAAGATGGTCCCTTACAATTTTCTTCAACATATTGAATTTGAGTGCGCTCAACGCCTTGTGCATTTACACAGCAAATAAAAATTATGTACCAAACTGCCGACGTGAGTTCCTGATTGATTTATCTCTAGCTTGGATGAACCCACTGGCACATAAGAGAATAGACAGTAAATCGTTACGAAGAACTTTAACACTTAGAATAAAAGATTTTCTTGACATAAAAAATCCAGAAAGTCAACCATCTACCTCGCAAGGAACGTCGAGTAATGTTGTGCGCCGTTGTCATGATTGCGGAAGAGCACGCAACAAAAGCACTAGAAAGGTGTGCACCAAGTGCAAAAAATTTGTATGTGGGGATCATCTCATGATAATGTGTCTGTCCTGTACGGAAAATAACATTTAGAAATAAGTTTCTGGAATTATTTTTTATTGTGATCTCAATAAGAACAAACCATGTGATTTTTGTGCCATTTTAGAGAGATTTTTATTATAATGTTGATTATTCTTATTACAGAGGCTGTAATTAGGTTTGGATAACTATATTTAATTAATTAGATGTAAGAGGACTCTAATTGCGTTGGTATATAAAAATTCAAAATAGGAAAATGAATATAATTTCGCCTTAAACCAACGAAGGTTCTATTAGAAAAACCAGTTATTTATTCAAATTAAGCGACGTTTCGACCACGTTTGGGTCATTTTCAAGCTACAACAAAATTTTTTTACAATTAGTTTCCATTTTTACAAAATCACACTTTTTACAAAAAATTAAATTAAAAATTGTATAATACCTCTACTTGTTAACATTGCTTATTTCTATAGTCGACTAGTATCACTATTGCTTAACAAGCTATCTGTAAAATATCAAAACGACATGAAATTAGAGGTTATGTTTTGTCATTAAAACTTTTCATGTCATAATTATGAAACAAACCTCTTTCTTCAATCTTGCTTTTGACGAATAAAATAAACAGATACTTAAAAAGATTTTGGTTTTGTCAGACGTTGTCATGATAAAATTTAGTAATAATTATTAAACACTATCACAGTTAGTTCGTAATAAAATTTAGTTATAATAATTAAACACTATCACAGTTAGTTCATAATAAAATTTAGTAATAATAATTAAACACTATCACAGTTTTATTATTATTACTTATTATTGTTGTTCACATTTAATCATGCACACAATATTTACATCATGGTCTGTTCGACTAATTTTGATATATAATGTGTTACATACATTCGTAAACTAATTATTGACAAATACTTGTCTAGTAATTTTTAATTAAAGAGAGAATTGAAAAAATTACACTCGAACCAGGACTTCTTGGATTCATGTCAAGCGCCCTACCAATTAGGCTATTCGAGTTCTAGACACGAATGCAATTTTTTCAATCACAGTTAGTTCATTGGTGTTGTTGACAGTTGACGTGTCGCTATGTTACTGGGTTAAGTTCTTCGAACGTAGGTGTTGTCACGTGATGAGCGGCAAATACACATTATTCAATTTGTCAGTGTCAGTCTGTTCATTAATACAATTTCTATTTTTCTTTATATGTAACATTTCCGAAATTAATCTTTTCTTTAAATTTGGTTCTTTTTCTAAGATTTTAACACGGTTCCATTTGAAGTCATGGTTATTGTCTTTTTTGTGTTCAGTTACTATCGTGTGGTATTTTGGTTGTTTTAGAATGTTTGTTTTGTGTTCATGTATTCTAGTTTGTAGTCGTCTGTATGTTTGTGCTATGTATACGCTATTGCAGTTATCATCCGCACAGTCGATTTGATAAATTACATGTGTTTGATGTTCTTTGCTCATTTTATCTTTCCCTTTAACAATTACGTTGTTTAGTTTATGATGGACAGAGTTTACAACATTGAAGTCAAGGCTTTTTAAAGTTCTAGAAATTTTGATGGTCGAGTTGTTAATATATGGAACAATTACCATAGGTTTTTTCTCTCGCGTTGTCATTTCATCGGTGTTGTTCGAGATGTTGTTAAGATAATTAATTCTTTTGCCTATGTGTTTATCAACAAATTTCTTTGGATAACTGTTCGCAGATAAGATTTCTTTGACTTTTTGGATGTTGGCATCATGATACATTTTCTCAGAAAGTTTTATTGCCTTGTCGACAAGATTGTAGACCATTGCTGCCCTCTGGTGTGTAGGGTGAAAAGAATTATAATTAAGGACACGACCCGAGAAGGTCGGTTTTTGGTAACAATTAGTTATCAATTTACCATTTTTTCTTTCCACTTCCACATCCAGAAAGCAGAGTTTCTGGTCTACCTCTTGTTCGTGAGTAAACTTTAGGTGATCGTCAACTGAGTTAAACGTTTCTAACACGCTGTCAACATCTGAGTTTGGTAATACCAGGAAGCTGTCATCGACATACCGATAGTATGTAGGAGATCTCATATCAAGTTTGAAAAAACATTCATTTTCCAAATCATTCATGACAATTTCACTGAGAATGGGACTCAGAGGACTCCCCATGGGACGGCCAAACTTTTGTCTATAAAATTCGCCATTGAAAATAAAAAAGGTCGAAGACAAAATGAGATTGACGGCTTTTTGGAACTCGTGCCAAGGTAGATCACAATTTGGTTGTATTTGTGACCACCGTCTTTCTAAACTAGTGATGACCGCATCTTGAGAGATGTTTGTAAACAATGCGGTAACATCTAGTGACAAAAGGACTTCGTCGTCTCGCAAGTTAATATTCTCAATTTTCTTTTTAAATTCTAGGCTGTTTTTCACACTAAACTTAGATGTTCGGATGTTTTTACTTATGATATTGTTAATAAATTTAGAAAGATTATATAACGGTGAGTCGATGTAAGATACAATCAGTCTGTACGGGACATCTTTTTTGTGTATTTTAGGAAGAGCATAACATTTTGGTAAGTTACCGTCTGACGTATAGATCCAATTGTGTATATTCTTATTGATGTAATTTTTCTTTTTCCAATCCCTACACAAGTTAGTTAGTTTTTGTTCAGGTCAATTGACGGAGGAATTGACGGAGTTTAATTTCTCATAGATGTTATTATCCGACAACATTGCTGTAACTTTTGAGTCATATTCTACTCGCGAAATTGCCAACTTGACATTGCCTTTGTCAGCGGGAGTAAAGAAAATGTTTTGCTCTTTATTGAGTATATTTTGCTCGTTAGAAACGTTTAACTCAGTTGACGATCACCTAAAGTTTACTCACGAACAAGAGGTAGACCAGAAACTCTGCTTTCTGGATGTGGAAGTGGAAAGAAAAAATGGTAAATTGATAACTAATTGTTACCAAAAACCGACCTTCTCGGGTCGTGTCCTTAATTATAATTCTTTTCACCCTACACACCAGAGGGCAGCAATGGTCTACAATCTTGTCGACAAGGCAATAAAACTTTCTGAGAAAATGTATCATGATGCCAACATCCGAAAAGTCAAAGAAATCTTATCTGCGAACAGTTATCCAAAGAAATTTGTTGATAAACACATAGGCAAAAGAATTAATTATCTTAACAACATCTCGAACAACACCGATGAAATGACAACGCGAGAGAAAAAACCTATGGTAATTGTTCCATATATTAACAACTCGACCATCAAAATTTCTAGAACTTTAAAAAGCCTTGACTTCAATGTTGTAAACTCTGTCCATCATAAACTAAACAACGTAATTGTTAAAGGGAAAGATAAAATGAGCAAAGAACATCAAACACATGTAATTTATCAAATCGACTGTGCGGATGATAACTGCAATAGCGTATACATAGCACAAACATACAGACGACTACAAACTAGAATACATGAACACAAAACAAACATTCTAAAACAACCAAAATACCACACGATAGTAACTGAACACAAAAAAGACAATAACCATGACTTCAAATGGAACCGTGTTAAAATCTTAAAAAAAGAACCAAATTTAAAGAAAAGATTAATTTCGGAAATGTTACATATAAAGAAAAATAGAAATTGTATTAATGAACAGACTGACACTGACAAATTGAATAATGTGTATTTGCCGCTCATCACGTGACAACACCTACGTTCGAAGAACTTAACCCAGTAACATAGCGACACGTCAACTGTCAACAACACCAATGAACTATTTGTGATTGAAAAAATTGCATTCGTGTCTAGAACTCGAATAGCCTAATTGGTAGGGCGCTTGACATGAATCCAAGAAGTCCTGGTTCGAGTGTAATTTTTTCAATTCTCTCTTTAATTAAAAATTACTAGACAAGTATTTGTCAATAATTAGTTTACGAATGTATGTAACATATTATATATCAAAATTAGTCGAACAGACCATGATGTAAATATTGTGTGCATGATTAAATGTGAACAACAATAATAAGTAATAATAATAAAACTGTGATAGTGTTTAATTATTATTACTAAATTTTATTATGAACTAACTGTGATAGTGTTTAATAATTATTACTAAATTTTATCATGACAACGTCTGACAAAACCAAAATCTTTTTAAGTATCTGTTTATTTTATTCGTCAAAAGCAAGATTGAAGAAAGAGGTTTGTTTCATAATTATGACATGAAAAGTTTTAATGACAAAACATAACCTCTAATTTCATGTCGTTTTGATATTTTACAGATAGCTTGTTAAGCAATAGTGATACTAGTCGACTATAGAAATAAGCAATGTTAACAAGTAGAGGTATTATACAATTTTTAATTTAATTTTTTGTAAAAAGTGTGATTTTGTAAAAATGGAAACTAATTGTAAAAAAATTTTGTTGTAGCTTGAAAATGACCCAAACGTGGTCGAAACGTCGCTTAATTTGAATAAATAACTGGTTTTTCTAATAGAACCTTCGTTGGTTTAAGGCGAAATTATATTCATTTTCCTATTTTTATATTTAATTAAGAATACTGTACTGATTTTATTTTCATTTAAATAATAAAGACTTTAAAAGAAAACCTTTTTTTATTTCAATTTGAAAATGGATTACACATGTAGTCCACGCGACCACTTATGCAACTTTTAGGGGCGCGACCACTGCAGGATTAAAGACAATCTCTAATTTAAAATACATTGAATTTCTATCAATTTCTGGTAACAAACTACTCAAAAAAGAATTGTAAAAATGTAATCAAATTCGCCATACAAAATCTTGGCATGAAAAAGGAGGCCGCGTACGGGACGTCGCGTGGTTTTTCCTCTACAAGTTTTTCCTCTACGAAAATTCTATTCAGTTCTCTTTTACAGAGATAATAAAATTTTCGATTGCTCGTTTCTTTCTTATTGTAATAGAAAACTGATGCAGTGAAAATTTAAAAAAACCATTTTATCCCACCTGTGAAAAAACTAGACGTCTATTGCCCGAAATATTGAAAATAGCAATTTCCAGTTTGTCAAGTGGTGGACAAAATGGATTTTTAAAATTATATTGAATCATTTTCCAATTACAATAACAGAAAAACGAACATACGCCAAGTTTACGATTACGCACTATGTGAGAACAGCCCACTTAATCGAATCTTCGTAGATGAAAAAATTGTTATACATACTGTATAACCATAATTAAGCTACATACAAATTTTTAACAGATGCTTATTATCCCATAAAATGCTTTCGGCCTCACGTACTATTAGTAACAATCTTATTGTAAATATTAGTGTTACCTTACCATAAAAGGGAAACCTTGACGAAGTGATAAGGCTTGCGCTCTTCTATGATCTTAAAGGCTAAATCAGCTCAAGGATACCCATGCTGGCCAGGTTTTGAGGGAGAAGACAGACGAATTCCTTTTTTATTATATTGTATTATAGCTATTAAGTTTGAATATACATTTAATCAATTTATCAAATGCATTTAATCATTGTGAAAATTTCAATGCTATAAATTAATAGCATAATTTCTTGTTAAAATTATCTAAACAAAATGTGCCCACTCAGAATTTGTTCTATAATTTTTTCGAAAAGTACTAATTTGATATTCACAAATGTCTTCAAAACTAAAATTTTTAATAAGCAAATGAAATTTTTTCGACAATATTTGCGACAAAAGATTCTAATCTGACTCAAAAAAATTTCATTTTCTGAAAAAACTATTATGAAAAATGGCTTAAAATACAAATGTAATATATGGTATTGATCATTTTTACGAAAAACTTGCTAAAAAAAATTTTTTTTTCTTTAATAATATTTTGTTAAAATATTTTGTTAGAAAATTAATGTAAATTTATTCATTGTAATGTATTTTTAATTTATATAATAAAATTATTTTATTTAAATTGGTATTTGTTTTTGTTTACATATAACATTTAAATAATATTAATATAAACAATTTAAAAGGAAATAATATGTGGTGGAGTTCCTCGCTAAATTAATTTTAGTTCAACATCAAGACGTCTGTAGCGCACAATTTGAAAAATTAGTTCAGATTGCATTCTATCCGTCAGGTTATATATTCTATGGACTGAACTCAAAGTAGATGAAGATGCAATGAAATCTGCGAAGAAGGAGGTTTTAGATAGAACTTTATCAATTCGATAATCTGCAGAAAAGTATGCCGCCAAACCAACTACACTTGAAAGTCGCTTGGCGAAGTTTAAAAGAAATGCAGACGCTCACATCCCAACGCGTGTTTTTACTTCTAAATTCAAGTGTCAAATCAAGTGCCTATTCACTACCGAAGAAGAGTCACTTTTCAAAAAGTACATCACAGATTGCTCAAAAATACACAACATTAAATAACTCTGCACACCACTCAACTTTTTCATTACCTTTCACAATAATGTTGTCAGTTTCTTCTTTTTTTTAAATGGAATTAACAATAAATTTCACATCTTCTAATTCTGCAAAACCATCCTCCCAATCAAGGCAATGGTAATAGTTGGTCAACCACTGATTCGATCTTTGTGCTTTTCGCCCCAGAAACTTCTTTCTATATGGTGGTTTCACTATAAAGTGTAAAATTTCATCACCATTTTTTAGAATTGCAAATTCTTTTAAAATAAAATTATTACCATCATCTTTAAACCCATGCAAATCAACAATAGTCAAACTCATATCTATAATATGTTCCATCAGAAAATATCAGTATGTAATAAATATTGATTTCTCATATGTGTTTTTCTTTTATATAGAAAATAATAAGCAGGAGGGGAGCCATATAAAAAATTAGCTATTATTCAATTTACGTAAAATGTAGTATAATATTTCATCCATCATTGAATTAGGATAAAATCAGTAAACAAAATATGAATACACTAATCTATATTCAAGCTTATTAGGTATAATATTTTATCATAAAGAAAATAATCAAAAGTGGTTCTGTTTAATAGAGATTTTATTTATTTATTATACAGTAGAACCTCGATAACTTAAACCTCGGTAACATAAAAACCTCTGTTACTTCAAAAAATACTATGTTCCCTTCCCATCAGAGCCCAAAACCTCTATAACTTAAAATACGCAACCTCTATAACTTAAATTCATTCATTTCATTTATTTGATATAATAATCAATTTTACAAATTTTCTTGATAAATCAAATCAAATTATCAAGTCAAATCATCAATATATAACAAAATAATTACAAAAAACACAAATTAATTTTAAATAATATAAATTATAAACATAAAAATCAAATTATTTACATTCTAACTTCTAAATAATAGAATCAAATTCTAAATGTTCTTTAAAATAAAAGAAAAAGAAAAGTAATTCATAGATCTATTCATTATATCTATTAATTCTAAATCT
Source organism: Chrysoperla carnea (assembly GCF_905475395.1). NCBI lineage: Eukaryota > Metazoa > Arthropoda > Insecta > Neuroptera > Chrysopidae > Chrysoperla > Chrysoperla carnea. The sequence continues at coordinate 791,692 of NC_058342.1, read as the reverse complement.
ATTCTATATCTAAAAATCTATTCATTAAAAAAAGGAAAGATTAGTAATACAATTTTTAAGTAACAGAGAGAAGACAAACAATTAGGGAGCAATTTTATAGGTAAGTTTGTCGCCTGGTTAAAATATGGCTTAAATAATCTACTATGACGGGAAGCTTTTTTTTGTCATACTCATTCAGAATGGTCACTGCTGAAGACAAATTGAATTCGTTAACCTTGTCCTTTAAACATCCAGCTGTACCTTCGCAATCCTCCAATAAATGTTCCACACTTTCTACTCCACCACATAAAACACAAACACGTTCATCGTTTATCCTTAGGCTGTTCCATTTAAAACCGTATACTCTAAAATTGGCGATAATACGTCTTCCATCTCTATCTACGTTGCTCAAATATCTCGCACCTTCTTGGTAGTGCGCCAGTTTGCTATAGAGGCTTAGACTACTCTTTATATTTATGTCCATTAAAGAATTAGTTATGGATTGTTCATGTATTTTTTTTTTAATAACGTTTTTGTTTATATTATCATAAGGTTCCCTGATATTTAATTCATTCATTTTTATAGCAAATTGGTCACTCCAATCTCCGTTCATGCATAACTTTTGTAAATATTTGTCACTTTTCGTAATTCTTAAATAGTAACACAAGGCTTTTTGTATGCAGACTTCTTCAATAGATGTCACTCCTAATTCAATGTTAATGGCCGAGTTAGGGGTAGATTTTGGGACACATATAATTTCTTTATAAAAATTATAAGCTAGTGCATTGACAATTTTAAACTCGTTTTTATTGCAGTTTAGGGCCCAGATTTCACTGCCATAAGTTATTATAGGTAAGATTAACGAGTTAAACAAATTTAAAATTAATTTTAATGGGAATTCGTTGTATTTATAAATAAATTTGCGAATACTCATTAGCGCACTCTTCGCTCTATTTTTTATACGTTCTACATGTACCCCCCCCACTTTCCATTATGAGTCAAGATAACTCCCAAGTACTGAAAATGTTTCACATTTTCGATCGTGTGTCCATTGTATTTCCAAACCTCCTTGGACGAAATCTTCCATCCGTTACTCACTACCATTGTTTTTGTTTTTTCAACGTTCACACATAGGCTCCATTTTGAACAATAGTCTTCAATTGCCTTCAACATTTTTCCCATGCCACCAATCGTTCTTGACATTATTACTAAGTCATCTGCGTAAAGTAACGTCTTAATCTCTTTTCCGCTGATACATGGAGAGGAATTATTGACATTATTCATCCAATCATATAGATCGTTTATATAAAGTAAAAAGAGAAGTACAGACAAATGGCAGCCTTGCCTTAAACCACGATATGTGTTGAAACTGCGAGATGCAGAATAATTATTCACCATTACGCAACAACTGTTGTTCTTGTAGATAGATTGTAGTATAGCTATAGTGTCACTCGCCATACCTATGCTGGATAGCTTTTTCCATAGTAAACCACGATCAATGCTATCAAATGCCTTTTCAAAGTCTATGAAAAAAAGGTAGATTTTTGATCTTTTAATAAGTAAATTACGGTCGATAATCCTTTTTAACACCAATACGTTATCCATAACTTCATACCCCGGGCGAAATCCAGCCTGATTTTCATTAATTATGTTATTTTTCGTACACCATTGGAGTATTTGGTTAGTCAATAACTTAGTATACAATTTACTAATATTGGGTGTGAGGGTTAGCCCTCGATAGCTTCCTGGGCTACTTATTTCACCCTTACCTTTATAAATATTCACTATTAGTCCAGTGCTCCATTCTTCCGGGAATTGTTTATTCTGCATCATAGCCTTAAAGAGTTTAAGTAATAGGCTGCCAAATTTGTGGCAATACTTATGTGCAATTTTAATACACTCGTTAAGGACACCATCTATTCCTCCAGCCTTACCTGTTTTAATAGAATTTATCACCCATTCTATATCGTTGTTGTCTATCTGAATGTTGCTATCACCAACACTTATTTCCGATTCACTTATATTAAGCGCATCAGAATCCAGAAAGCTCCGTTCTCCGTATAATTTAACATAGTGATTAACCCATGTATCAGAATTTATATTACCCCTAATATTCATTTCTTTCCTTTTACAATTGTCACTATTAATAGTTCTCCATAATGCCTTCATATCGTTTTTGCTGAGAGCCTCGTTAATACTTGACACGAATTCATTTTTATAGTCTTGTTTTTTTTTTGTCACATAATAGCGTATACTCACTTTTACTAGTTAAATAGAGTTGTTTGTTAAAATTATGCCTGAATCTCCTCATTGCTCTCAGATTTCTTTTAACTTCTCTCCTTTTTTCTTTACATTCTGCATCGTGCCATTTACTATGATTTGATTTTGGAAGATATGCATGATGATGATAATTAATTTCAATTTCCTTACAAATAAAGTTCATCCATTTTTGCAATATTATGACAGCCTCGTTTATTTTACTTTCGTAAATCATATGTTCTATGCCAACAAGGTAGATATTGGATTCTAAAGAACTGATTTTATTTTTTATGCTAGATTCTGATTGGGTAGACCATCTATATTTAGTGAGGATTTTAGCATCATAGGTGTCTACAGCCTGATAATTACATTCCTCGATAACTAGTGAAATTTCTATGGGAAAATGCAGCGACTCAATCATTTCTCCCACATTCATACTCAGATTATTCCCCCACAGACCTTCAGTTACACAAACGTAGTCAACCACACTTCTACCGTTCTTTGAGACATATGTCCATTCCCCTTCACGGTCACCTTCAGTTCTTCCATTTAATATTATGAGACTATTGTCTTTCACAAACTGTAGAAATTTGTCACCGTATTTGTTTTTGAATTTATCCTTGCTACATCTCGGTTTAATCATGATTTTATTGGTGTATTCAACACTAAAAAATTCTTCAGGTTGATTGATTTGATCTGGTTCGTTCCCTATTCTAGCATTCCAATCGCCACCGATGATGATTTCAGCATTAGGGTGTGACTGAATAAGAGAAACTATTTCAGATTCAAGTAAGACAAAAAAATTATTTTCAGAGTATTGAGAATCTTCTGGTTGAAGGTAAATGACCCCTAATAGTAGTTGCATTCCATCATATTCAATTAATACCCATAAAACACCATTCAGAGAGCTTTTGACTTCTTTAACATTCTTGCAAAACTCACTTCTATAAAAAATTGCTAAGCCTCCTGGATATCTGCCTTTACCCGATTTTCTTTCCCCGCTTTTAAACACACCTTCAAAACCATCTAATATGAAAGTTTCTCCCTCTCTTGACCACGTCTCTACTAATCCAATAAAACTAAATTTTTTTAAATACTCACTAACATTTTTATTACAAAGCTTCTTTTTGATGCCTTCTATGTTCCAAAAAACTATATTTAAATCTTTAAGTTTTTTTTACCAGAAGTGTTGGTGCTATTGATTTTTTTATATTCTTGAACAATTCTATTCACTTCATCCCCTTCCTCCGATGATTGAGGTATGGGTCGCTTAGGTCTTTGGGTATTAAATTTTTCGTTATAATTTTCTTGCCGCTTCCTTCTGTTCTCAGCTTCCCTTGCTCTTAATATCTTGGGCAAATCATCATTAATAAAAATTTTCGTACCCTTTAATTTAGTTCGTTCTCTTATAATTTGAGTTTTAATCTTATTATTATTTAAATGAATACGAATAGGCCTGGGCTTTAATGCTGTGACACATTTTCCTAATCTATACGATTTTTGAATATCTTCGCTTTTCACATTCAATTGTAGTTTTGAGTTAATCATTTTTAAAACGCTTTCTTCAACATCTTCCTCAACATCGGGACTCTCGCTTAACCCATAAATAATCAAATTATTGTCATTTAATTTTTTTTCCATTTGCAATATTGTTTCATTTTGTGACTCAACTACCCTTTCCAGTTCAGAACATCTAGACTGTAGCTGTTGGTTCATTTGTTTCAATTCCTTCATCTCGTTCATTATTTTATTTTCGTTTAATTCCAATCTTTCGTTAAAAAATGTAGAAATGGCTTGAAACAAATTTTTATTATCTTCAGTTAATGAATCCATTATTGTTTTTTTTTTTTTTGCTTATATATATAGATAAACAAAGTTATTTAAAAATAAAAAATTATATTGCTTATCACAAGATTCGAACCCAACGCACCTCAAATTAACTTTTTCAGAGTCGTACAACCAATACACACAGCTATGATGACACAAGATATATTGTTAATAATTTAATACAGTATATTATTGAATGTTTACAATTTTGACGAAAATTGTATTCTAATTAATTCAGTTTATGGTTTTAGTCTAAAAGAAAAGGATATTTTTTAACACAATTTTATACTGTTTCACCTTTAAAACTATATTTTACAGTGTCAATGATTTAATTAATGTTTAGTATGAAGTAAATGTAGTTCCTTTTTTAGGTTATTGATAATTTGAATGACAACTTGATTTTAGCAATTTTAACTTTTATTATATATTTTTATTTTTAAGCACTAAAATTTCAAACTTTCAATAAATTTCACTTATTAAACCGTAAACTATTACTTTTACACTTAGATTCAAATATTTGGCTGCAAATTCTTCTTAAATTTTCTAATTTTTTCTCACTACTTTATTATTGAATACGCTACTTATTCAACTTGTTTACATAACTTAAATAAATAATCTCTGTATAGGCCCTTAGTAACTACATAGAAACATGTAAATACCTCTATATTAACTAGGGTACATAGAAACATGTACACTCACTGTCAGAAAAAGTGCCACAGTTAAAACATTCTAAGCGTACGCATCATATGTTATGTTATAATAGTAACACTTAGAATGTTTTAAAACGAGCATTTTTTGTGACATTGAGTATACATACCTCTATATTAACCTTTACCTAACATAGACCCTTGATAACTTAAAACCTCTATAACTTAAAATATTTTGTGTTTCCCTTGGACTTTAACTTATCGAGGTTCTACTGTATTACGTATTCATTTTCATATACTTTAATTTATGCCTACTCCTAATTTTTACATACTAGATGCTAGGTATAAAATCCAAAAAATGATCATCTTCTCTCACTTATCAATCCATAATTAAAGTGTTAAAAACGTTAAGTGTTAAAAGCGTTAAGTATAAAAAAAAAAATGAATAAAAAAATAATTTCATTGCTAATAATAATAATATTGCTTCATAGTTTGGGGCTATATTTCCAAACGTAAGTAAAAACTATTCATTTAATTATTTTTAACATACTATTTTTTTTAATATGCTTATTTTTATTTATAGAATGAAACATGAAAAAAAAGTGAAGTTATTTTTCATCATCATCATAATGACATTCACAATTTATCGTAAGTAAATCCAATTTATTCTAATTCTTTAATAAAAAAATCTAATCTATTTCTTTTATTTAATAGCGACATCGTGCATATGGAAAACGAGCCTCTCTATCCATGGGAGAGGAAATTTTAAGGAGTATGGACACCTTGTCCCATACTCGATTCTAAATAGACTCCTGAATAAAAGCGAAGCCTATTTTGAAATTTAAAAGTTTTAAATTTTTTTATCAATTTTTTTTTGATGTTTTTCATCAATATTAAAATTGTTTTTTAACTTATCAATTTTTTAATGTTTTTCACCAATTTTATAAATGTTTTAAAATTTTTAGACATTTTTCATCAATATTAAAAATGTTTTTTAATTTTTTTAACTAATCAATTTTTTGTGATGTTTTTCATCAATTTTATAAATGTTTTAAATTTTTTTAAACTAATCAATTTTTTGATGTTTTTCATCAATTTTATAAATGTTTTAAATTTTTTCATCAATTTTATCAATTTTTTTTATGTTTCAAAATTTTTTTTTATGGTTTTTATCAATTTTATAAATGTTTTAAATTTTTTTAAACTAATCAATTTTTGATGTTTTTCATCAATTTTTTTTATCTTTTACAACATTTTTACATGTTTTTAAATATTTTTTATAATATTGTTTGTATGTTCAAAATTTTTTTAAATGAATTCATCAATTTTTGATATCTTTTAATATGTTTTTTTAAATACTTACTAAAATTTTTTGTATGTTTATAAACTTTTGATATCCTTTTTAAAATAAAATAAAAATATTAGTATCCAAATAAGAATTTTTATATTTAATTAGAAAAAAAAAACCTTTTTTTTTATGTTTTTTCCAGATTATCTTTATTAACAATAACAATACATTAAAAAAATTAATAATCAATACAATAATTTAAGGTAAGAGTAGAAATTTGTAAATTTTTTTCTATAACGTCAGGATATTCCATTAACAATTCCATTAAAAATTTCTTCAATAGTAGATTTTTTTCTTCTGCAATCACTGATGAAATATTTAGATACCAATTCCCAAATTGTGCTTGTGTTGATTATTTAAGAGTTGTATCCATTACGATTTAGTAAAATTTATAAATTGACCACGATGTGTTTTAATTTGCAATATATTTGATAAATCAAAAGGTGAAATTCCAATAATAATAAATTTTGTTTCACATTTATTCAACTGAATTAAAGATTTTAATAATACATCATTTTTCATATTTAGATAATATTGATCAACCTGCTTCTGAGTCATTGTTAACGTTTTACAGTTTCGCGATGGTTACTAATTAATAATTTTTGAATTAAAAAGATGTAAATATATAGTGAACATAAACTTATTGATGATTCAGAATCATTATGATGATGATGAAGATGTTGATGATGATGATAATAATTTATTACCCATTCGTTATCATTACGTTTGGGTTAAAAATCTATCACGTTTGGTTTCTTCACAACTTAATAAAGATGGTCATAGGAAGTTTTTCTGTGATAGATGCTTACACTATTTTTACTCAGAAGAAAAATTGTAAGAATGTCATAAGAATGCCAAAAGCAGGAGAAAATATTTTAAAGTTTAAGAACTTTAAAAATAAAGAGAAAACGCCGTTTATTATTTATTCAGATATTGAAAGTGTGTTAGAACCCATAAATAGTCAAAATAAATATCAGAAACACATACCTGCTGTTGTGGGATATTATTTTATGTGTGCTTATGATGATTCACTATCATACTATCGTTCATATCGTGGGATGGATTGTATAGAGTGGTTTACAAAGGAATTGAAGCGATTGTCAGAAGAAGTTGAGACAATTCTTTTGTGTTCATATGAGATGGATTCATTAACTACTATTGAAGAGGAAGATTTTCAGAAATCATCACATTGTCACATATGCAGCAAGCCGTTTGTTGATGGAGAGAAGAAAATTCGTGATCATTTTCATCTTATGTCAAAGGGTGGGGGGTATAGAAATGGAACTAATTATAGAGGTCCAGTCGAGTATTATTGTAACATAAATTATCAAGACAGCCATGTGGTTCCTGTAATATGTCTTCCATAATATGTCAAATTATGATGGGATATTGCTAGTGGAAGATGTTGCAACAAAAATTGGAGGGCGTATTGAACTACTACCTATTACTAAAGAAAAATATATTTCTTTTACTAAAAACATTGATGATTCATCAATAAAATTTCGATTTATAGATTCATACAGATTTTTAGCTTCTTCCCTTGATAAGTTGGCATCATACTTGTCGGAATTTCCTAACATGAAGAAGCGTTTTTCTAAAGTTTCAGAAAATCAGTTTCAATTGTTGAAAAAGAAATGTGTAATGCCATATGATTTTATTGATTCGTTTGACAAATTTAATTACACTCAATTACCGAATATAGAAGCATTCTATAACCGATTGGAGGAGAAACAGTGTTCTAGACAACTCTATCATCATGCGCAAAACGTTTGGTCAGCATTTAATTGTTCAAATTTAGGTGATTACGTAGATCTCTACATGGAAACTGATATAATGTTATTTACGGATATTTTCGAAACGTTTAGAACAACCTGCTTGTCTACTTATAAGCTTGATCCGGGAAATTACTATACACTTTCGGGATTTACGTGGGAATGTATGTTGAAGTATACAAATATTGAGCTCGAATTGTTGACTGATATAGATATGATGATGTTCGTTGAACGAGGAATTCGCGGTGGTTTGAGTCAATACATGAAACGACGTTCCACAGTGAATAATAAATACATTCCAGAATTTGATCCATCCAAGCCTGAAGTGTATTTACTTTATACAGACATTAACAATCAATATGGATGGGCGATGAGTCAGTGTCTGCCTTACAGTGGTTTTGAGTGGTGTGATACAAATATTGATGTTTCGATGATTTTAGACGATGCCGATAATGGGTATTTCCTAGAAGTTGATCTCAAATATCCTGAAAAACTTCATGATAAACATAAGGATTTACCTTTCTGCCCTGAACATAGATCAGCACCTAATTCTAAACAGAGTAAATTGATGGGTACTCTTCATGATAAAGAGCGATATGTAATTCATTATAGAACATTGAAGCAGGCATTAAACAATGCACTAAAATTAAAAAAAATTCATAAAGTTTTAAAATTTAAACAGTCGCCTTGGCTTCAATCATATATTGGTTTAAATACCAAACTACGAAAGAATGCTAATATGATTTTGAAAAAAATTTGTATAAATTAATGAATAATGCGGTCTTTGGAAAAACAATGGAAGCTTGTTACAAAATGGGAGGGTCGATATGGGGCAGTATATCTAAACCCGAATTTCATTCTTGTACAATTTTCAATCCAAACTTGGTGGCCATTGAGTTGAAAAAGATGGAGATATTCTTCAATAAGGCCTTGTATATTGGTATGGCAATCTTAGATTTAGCTAAAACTACAATTTATGATTTTCATTATGGCTATATGATTTCACAGTTGGGTGATGATTCTACCGCTATCTATACAGATACTGACTCGGTTATTTATGAAATTAAAAACCATGATCCCTATGCAATGATAAAAAGAGATTGTTACAAGTATTTTGATACCAGTGATTACCATCCTTGTAATGTTTATAATATACCTTGCGTTAATAAAAAAGTGCTTGGTATGATGAAGGATGAAAACAATGGAACTCCTATGACTCATTTTGTTGGATTAAGATCAAAATTATATACGTTAAAAATAGCAACCCCTCCAGAAAAAGATGCCAAATCACTTGATGATGCTACATTTAATCATGGGAATATTAAACAAGAATCAAATAATCTTAGGTTAACAAAAAAAGCTAAGGGAGTTAAAAGGTCAGTTCTTAGTACGAAAATAACATTTGAAGATTATGTTGAATGTTTAGAGGAATTTAAAGAAATATCAGTTGATCAAAACCTCATAAAATCTGATAAACTTAAATTTTACACCCAAACTCAGACAAAAATTGCTCTAAGCCCTTATGATGATAAGCGATACATTATACCTGGTTCCTATGATACACTACCTTGGAGCCACTATTCTTTGAATACTATAACCTATAAACGAAAAACTGAAAATATAGATGAACCTTGCATCAAAAAGAAAAAATGTATAGTTAATTCGTGAGCATGACAATATCACTTATTCATTGAAGAGATCGATGTTAATGTCATTTATAGTGAAATTCTTGTATTCATAAGTTAATATAAGTTATCTCAATAATCTCAATATTGTTAAAGTGTAAACTTTAATTAATTGATTAATTATTACCTATTTAATATTATGTCAAAATGTTTTTTTGTTGATTTTTAAAATATCATCTCATTAAAGGATGATTATGTGTGTAACGTAAAATTAAATAGGACTTGTAGAATCTTATAAATTAAATTATTTACTAATAATTAAACAAATTAATGGGGAATCGGCCAAGCAGGGAGTTTCCAACTTCAGACTGTAGGTGGCGTGCATGTGAGAGTGGTACTTCTAGCGGAAACATTTAAAAGGATGCAAGTCGTTGCAAGTTCAAAACTGACAGACGTTTTTCAATAATGTGATACAGTTTACTTAATTATTGTTTGCAATTGTTGAGCATGTCTAACCATAAAAAAGATCAGAATTACGGAAATTGGTTGATAAAAGATTTAACTGCTGAATTAACAAGGAGAAACTTGAAATGTTCTAGCAAAAAAGCTGTTTTGGTCGAAAGGTTAAGATAATGAATTTTTCGGAGTAAACGTCAGAATTTGCATTTTGTTGTTGCAATGGTGTCAATTAAAATAAAATTTACATGTGATATAAAAAGTTGAATCGGTTGTCAATGCAATAACAATTTGTTTAATGATGTGTGAATTAGTAGCATGTTTTTATGAAAGTGAAATAATTTTTTGTAATATCATATAACATAAAAGTGCAAATTCTATCGACGAGCAGTATAGACTTTCATCGATTGAATTCATTACTGAGAAAAGTTATTTTCACATTTATAAAAATAATTTCATTCGTTATTGTAGACTGCAAAACCATGAATTGGATAAATTCAAAGTTGTGACTGAAGAAGAATATTATGTCTTTGAGAGTCCAGATTCAACTTTGTATAGAGATCTTAACTCTAGCACAACGATAAATGTTGATCAACATTTTCTCCAGGAGTATTATAAACAATTTGACTGCTCATACAATCTAAAAGGGCAACAGATGTACGAACAGAAATACTTAATCACATTGAGAAAGACGGCTGTGAACGGATGTACTTTTTTCGCTGGTCGAGTTTCATCGGAATATCGCAAACGGGTCGTTTACACTGTCAACGTAAAATTTTCAAAAAATGGTTTTGTGTCAGAGTTAGAGTGCGAATGCGCAGCGGGACGAAGACCTGTCGCTTTTTGCAAGCACATATGTGTAACATTTGAGACAATAAAAGATTTTGCTAAAAATCAAAGTATCGTTACACGAGAAACGTGCACGTCTCGCCTACAAACTTTTCATACCACTAAGCGATACACTGGTTCACCCAAAAAAATCAAACAGTTGGAGCTAAGAAAAAAAAGTGATTATAAGTCGCTTGATTTTGATCCGAGACCAGTGACGGACCAAACCAACGATCAGGAATATCGCGATTATTTCAGGAATAAGTGCATATCTTTTGCTGCTCATTTCAAAGATCCAATCAAAATCCTGCAAGCTTTTCCACCTGCAAATTTGAAGGCTGTCTTTGATGATCACGATTATGAAGCGGACCATCCTGAAATTAAGTTTTTGAAAAAAAAAAAAACTTAATTACAATATCATACGAGGAGATAGCCCAAATCGAGCAGAAGACACGTGACCAGTCCACATCTAGGGAATGGATGTTTCAACGCAGCATGCGTCTTAATAGTTCAACCTTTGGTAAGATCGTCAAATGCAGTGATGAAAAAAAGATGACGGAGGCGTTGCTGAGACAGAGAGACTTGGATAATGTTGTCGCGATTGCGCATGGAAAAAAGTACGAGTCGGAGGCTCGTTCGGAATTTACAAAGTTAAAGAAGCTGCCGGTTTCACCGTGCGGAACTTTCATTTCGAAGCCTCATCCATTTTTAGCATCATCTCCAGATGGCCTGGTTGGTGAGGAAGCAACGTTGGAGATCAAATGTCCCTATTCTGCGAGAAACAAAAAAATATCGATGCAAACGGTCCCTTATCTGTTGATGTGCGAGAATGAAAAGTGTTGGAAACTGGATTCGCAACATAACTATCATTATCAAATCCAAGGTCAAATGTACTGCGCTGAGAAACAAAAGGCATATTCTATGGTTTATACCATAAAAGACATCGTGGTTTTAGAAGCCAAAAGAGATGATAATTTTATAGACGATATGGTCGCGCGATTAAAAAGCTTTTTTGTCGAGCATTTTAAACAAGCTGTTTTAAATAGGTTTTTGTACAGAAATGATAAATAAGTTTTTAGTTGCCATGGAGATTTTATTAATTTTAGTTACAGCATACTGTGAGAATTCAAATGTTTATCTACAATAATAAATTATTATATTTATGATCGATAGTATAACTGTCAATTGCAATAACTAAGTATAGTTAACCAGTAATTTAATAAAGGCTTAAATAATCAATGTCAATTCTGTGCTGATTTGGTCAAGTGACATTTTCAGAAACGTCAATTTTTTCACAAAAACGCGTATTTTTCTAATTGTTTTCTAATTTTGCACTATAAAAGAGTACAAACTGTTTCAGTTATCTTATTTAATTCGTATAAAAATGCTTATTTTGGAACTTTAAAATAAAATGTCTTAAAAGTAACTGGTTCTTCCAGATCACCACAGAATTATCATCTTAAAAAAAGAAATAGAAATTTTGATTTGCTTGAATATTGTTAGAAAAAAACTCGTGAAAAACATACTCGCTCAACTCGTTTGTGTTTCAGTTTCAGGCCTCGTCACTAAAATTTTTCTGCGAAAGTTGCACAACATGAAGCATACAAAAGTTATCTCTTCAGATAAATATATTTCACTTTTTTTCAAAGGACCATTCAAAATGGAATTATGGAATTATGGAATAAAATATTGAGAAGTGATCGCTTCTTGCACCGACATTGACATCAATTTTTCGTATACGTTGATCTCCGATTCGCATTCAACGACAGAAGCCAGCCCTTGCGACGATGAGCTCTGTTCATTTTCTAAAGCACCAACATCCATCGGTGCATCGTATTTGCTGTTCAAGGACTCAGGCAGAATATTGATTTGGCCAAAATCGTTCCAAGCAAATCGAGAAGGCACTGCTCCATCTTTCAGTTTAAGATGTATCAGAGTGCTGCCTAAAATCGGAATAAGCAACGTGATAATTTTAAAAACAATCATTTAAATTAAATTTAAAAAACAAATTAAATTAAAAACATCACAATAATACCGTCTTTGCCAGCTTTTACAAGATCTTTTTGCCAGAAATGTTTTTCACTAACTCTGCTCCATTTAACCAAACTCTTTCAGTTTCTCATCTTTCGGAAACGCGAAATTTCCTTTGCCCCCACAACGAAAAACACAGCAACGAGTCATTTTGTCGCTTTAAATTGTTTTTTCTCCAGTATTTATAAAATGTTTGCGTAGGTTATGTCGTAACTGTCAACACCAAACCAAGCAGAACGAAGCGTACGCATTTGAAAGTTTCCGCTAGAAGTACCACTCTCACTTGCGCGCCACCTACAGTCTGAAATTGGAAACTCCCTGCTTGACCGATTCCCCATTCATCTTCAATTGTTGACAGACTGCAAGACTTAACTATTCATAATTCGTTATTATCAAACAAAACAGTTTGTTTACTTCCAACCAAAAATATGTGCACTCAATGAAATGAGGCCATGTTAAAACAAATGAAAGAACCAGAAATTGAACTAATTGCAGTTGATGAAATAGGCTGTTCAAAATATTTTCATAAAAAACCGGGTACCCGGGTACCCATAGATCTAAATATTAAAAAATTTTTTTACTGTGTTAAAAAAAAAAAATTCTTAACATTTTTTCCTTAAAATATGAATAGTTAGCGACAATAATAAAAAAAAAAAAAATATGTAATAATAAGAATAATAATAATGTAGAGTTGTGAATGACATATGAAACCAGTTTGGGGCACTCCAGGTAGTCGATCCGCTTTTATTTGTCGGCGCTGAACAGATGCCGTTGGAGAGAGACAAAGACTCACGGTTATTTCTTTTTATTCGATCTAGAGCAAGAGTCGAGTATTTTTAGTACGTATTAGATTTTTGGTAGGATCAGACGTGTTTTATTTATGGCGTTCTCTTCATAGTGAAAAATAAAGTTATGGAACAACTATCGAGAGCTGAATTTTAAGTAAGTAAAATTTACATATATTTAACATTTATTGTAAATTTTTTAATTATAATTTTGTGTAATAGTATTATTAAGAAATTGTATAATATAATAATTAATTCATTAGGTTAAGTGCAACTGAAAAAAATGAATATTTGAAAAAACTAGTTGGAGAAAACGATAGTGATTCGAGCGGGCCGGGCCGTCTGACAGTGATGACGAAGACTGGATTCCAGCGAATCGTCAAATTTCAAGTCAAGAAGATAATTCAGAGCATGATGAACCAGATCTCCATTCTGGAGATATAGGAGAAATTTCTGAAAGATATTTAGAAGAAGAAGAAGAGGTTGAGAATAGTGAGAGTGAGGAAGACGACGACGAAGTAGAAACTTCTGAACCTGAAGGTAGTAAAATATTTGTTCCTAATAATGATTGAAATAATAATTTTTGTTCTCAAATAATTAATTTATGTTATTATATATTGTTATTTATTTTAGGACGATCTCGAGAACTATCTGGGAGTTTTATAGCGAAGGATAAAACAAAGTGGAGCAAAACTCCACCGTCTCAGCATCAGAGTGCAGCTCATAATGCTGTACGTCAGCGAAGTGGGCCTCATCGTAGTACGAAAATGTTCTCAATAAGCGAGACTTTCAAAAAAATCTTCACATACGAAATGGTTGATATAATCGCCCGTCACACTAACAAGAAAGCTGAAGCTACTTATCAAAATTATAATGCTGACCTTCCAGACTCTCAGCATCAATGGAAGCCCTTTACGATACCAGAAATTTATTCATTCTTCGGAATCTTGATTTGTGCTGGCGCAAATAATTCAAATACGGACCATACTTTTGATATGTGGCACTCCAATTCTTATCCGCTGTATCGCGCCACGATGGGATTAAACAGATTCCATAGTATTCTGCGTTTTTTGAGATTCGACGATAGTAGTACCCGAAGTCAACGCAAAAAATAAGACAAGGCAGCTCCAATTCGTGATGTGTGGACAATGTTTAATTCAAATTTAGCTCAGATGTACAAACCAACCGCAAATTTGACAATTGATGAACAGAAAAACGCATATCCTTTGCAAGGGATTTTGTACACTGGTAAAACAGATGCCACTCGGGAAAAAAATCAGGGTGAAAGAGTAGTGAAAGAATTGGCAGCTCCGTACCGAGGTAGTGGTAGAAACATTTGCATGGATAACTTCTTTACTACTCTTCCCGTTGCTAAACATTTGTTATCGTGGAATCTTACAATTGTTGGCACAGTAAAAAAAATAAGCCCTACATCCCGAGTGATATGAAAGCAAATAAGACACGGGAGCAGTATTCGGCAGTTTTTGGATTTCATAAAAAGGTTACTATGTGTTCTTATGTTCCTAAGAAAAATAAAGCTGTCATTCTGTTATCTACAATGCATTCAGATGCATCAGTTGATGATGATGCTAAGCGAAAACCAGAAATTATAAATTTTTATAATAGATATAAAGCTGGCGTAGACACAATTGACCAAATGGTTCGGAGGTACACATGTCAACGACGATCTTCGAGATGGCCAATGGCATTGTTCTTCAACATGTTAGACGTTTCTTCACTTGCATCATATCTAATTTATTATGAAAATAATAAAATGATTGCTAAAAAAACTACAGAACATCGTCAATTTATGCGGAAGCTAAGTGAAGAACTATCATTGCCGATGATTGAACACCGCACGGCGAATCCGCAAATAATCCGTCACTTCTCGACAAAGATTGCTGTTAAAGTATTTTAGGTCATGCACTATCAGAAACAACCGAGATAAATTCTGGTCCAGTAGTTCCAAAAGATAAAACCGGAAGAAAAAAAGTGACAGGATCTTGCCATGTATGCAATGCTTTGCCAATAAAAAGACGGTGAAAGACTCGTAAGAGCTGTGCCAATTGTCACCAGCCAGTATGTGATGAGCACTCAATTAATCTTACGCAGTGTGTTAAATGTTAGATTTAATGTCATTAATTATAAAAAATGTATTATTTCTTTATTTTTTCAATAAGATTTAGATGCATGCATTTATAGAAACCATTTTCAATTTATTTTCTATACTTTCTACTGTAGGTACCCGGGTACCCGGTTACTAATGGGGCGATGGCTGAAGTTTAAGCTTATTTAAAAAAAAAATAATAAGTAAATAAATTAAATGCACTCACAAGTAACTTTCTTTTGAGTTAAAAAACGACGATTCGAGGGCTTAAAATAAAATATTGAATTTTCTTTGAGCTATTCATACAAATACATCGCGGTGGGTACTCCGGTACCCGGTTGCTAACATAAGGGTAAAAATGGGAGCTCGTATAATGCTGCGAAGAAACATCGATATTACATTACGTTTAGTAAATGGTTCAATTGGCATAATAAAACAAGTTTATTATGACATTCATGATAAAAATAAAATTAACAAAATAAAATTAACTTTAATCATGGAATAGAATACGATTTAGAACGAGTTCAAACTAAATTTGATATAACAATTATTATAGGCCATCTACAGGTATGGAACAGCAAATAATTGTTGTGGGATTTTGTAGAAGTATAGAGCACCATGGACTCATAAATTTTATATCAGTAAGGAATTTCAAAATTATGCATTACAAATGCTAATTCGAATCTGAAAATAATTATTTTCTCTACTACATAAAAATTTGTTTATTAGGAGATGGGGATTCTAATGTTCACGCGAAAAGTGAAGACAAGGTGCCATATGGCCGACCGTGGAGAAAATTGAGTGTGCAAACTACATGACTCGTTGTGTGAGCGATAAACTTCACAAGTTGGCAGCGAATACAATCAAATAATCATCAAAATGCAAACAGTGCTCATAGTGATTTCACAACATTAATTAATGAACTTAATATTTTAAACAGTGTTTGTGACATTAAAAAAATGATAAATGCAGTGCGTGAGTTAAATTCAATCATGCGTGAAAATTCCGATCCAATGGCTCAAATTCAAGCTTTAGCCCTTTTTGCTGCAAATCTCTCCAAATGAAAATAGTGAACTTTAATATTCGTAGTGTGAAAAATAAATTAAACTCAATAAAAGCAATGTTAGTGAGCGAGAAAGTGGACATCTTAGTGCTTACGGAAACATGGCTAAAACCTAAACATAAATTCTTCATCAGAGGTTTTACTACATATCGAAATGACAGAGTCACCGGCAACGCGTGAGGTGTCACAATTATTATCAAGAACAATATACAGCACCACCTATTACCAGTGCCACAAACAAAAACCATAGAAAGTGTCGCCATCTATATATACAGTCTGGAAGCCAACCTGTATGCAGTCTACACACTCTCAGGTACTTGAAAAAAATGATCTTTACATCAGTGCTGTAACGTATCTAGATACAAGTATCTAACATAAATACAGTATCTAGATACGTTTTTTGTATCTTGTATCTATATCTAGATACTATTACTTTTTATGTATCTGTATCTGTATCTAGATACATTTTAAATGTATCTTGTATCTATAAATTAACTTCAGATACAGATACAATTTTTTTTAAAATTATTATTAAAAAAATTTGTGTTTTACTTTCAAATTAATAATAAATATCATCAATTTGAAGAATTTACTAAATACTTCAAATTTAGTGTGTACTGTACTGTATACTACGTAAAGATAAAGCGTCTGTTATAGTGTTATCACTGTTAAGTGTTAAGTCAGGAGGTATATATGTGCAATACACTAACACACAAATACCTATTTGTTTTTGCAACATAATTGTCTTGTGTATGGGGTCCAACCGATGTGAAGTAAGTGGTACTATGATGAATGACAAGGATGTTAAGGGCCAGCAACACAATTCAGAGAAGGAAAGAGATAAAGAAGCATGAACGTGCACGAGAATTTATTTGTTTTTAATTTTAAACAGCACTGAGCACATGGTATGTTAGTTAATTTAATGTTCATTTGTGCAGTTGCAGTGACAGTAAATAGTTGTGATAGTGAACAGAACAGTTATTAAAAATTTTAATTGAAAATGGATGATGAATTAAATGGTGAGTTCTACTTTTAACTGATAACCAAGTAATTTTAAAACCATCTTTAATTAAGTATAGGCTGAATTATTTTCAAATTACACAAAAATGTAACATTAATTTTCTTATTTTCATTATTTTTCAGATACAGAGATAGACGCTACAGTAACAGTACAAACTGAAAAAAATAATTTATTAAATTTAAAAGACAGTGAACAATTAAATTTGGTTTTGCCTTTGATTTTGCAATTTTTTCACTGTGGCAGCAGTAACCCCGGATAATAAAAACAATATAAAAGCAAAATGTAATTTTTGCGACACAGAAATTTCTGGCTCATGTCAGTCAACGGGGAATTTTCGAGTTCACCTTAAGGTAACACATTATTGTAACTATTTTTTTTAGTTAAATTAATAATATTAAATTTTTAGCGAAAACATCCGAGTCAATTAAATGAACTTGAAAGAGAAGTTGCTAATAAAAAAAGTAAAATCTGTAAGGATAAAAAACAATCAACATTGACACTTCACGTAAAATCGCAAAATAACAAGATTAGTAATGAAAAAGTAGGTTATTATGAATGGAATTTCAGTGCAGAATCCAGAATGTAACCATATTATAAATTATATTTTTAGGTATTAAATTTAATTATGACTTATATTGTTGAAGAAATGCGACCATTATCAACAATCGAAAAGCCATCTTTCAAAAACTTAATTTTGGAATTAGGGAAAATTTCCCCACCATGTCGCACAACATTAAGAAATAAGTTGGAAGAGAAAAAAATAAACTTAATTTCTAAAATGAAAGAAACATTCAAATCAATACAATTCATATGCTCTACAGCTGATATTTGGTCAGCTAGAAACAAAAGCTACTTGGGTATAACGGGTCACTATATAGAACCCAAAACACTTGCTCGAAAGTCTGTGGTTCTGTCTTGTAAAAGAATCAAATATTCACATACTTTTGATGAAATAGCCAAAGGTATTTCGACTGTTCATTCTGATTTTGGAATAACAAAGCAAGTAGTCGCAACAGTTACTGATAACGCATCAAATTTTGGAAAGGCATTCAAAATTTATAGCCTCCCTGACAGTGCTAATACGGTTACCGAACAAGCTGACTATTTAAATGATATTGATGATATTGACATTGAAGTTATAAATATTCCCGTAAATGATAATGAAGATGACTTTTTGCAAGAAAGTATTACTCTACCTTCTCATTATAGATGCTTTTCTCATTCGTTAAATTTAGTAGCGACCACAGACGCCCTTAAATCCCTCGAGAACCCTTTATATAAAAGACTTTATAATTCAAGCATGGCTAAATTAACAGCTTTATGGAATGTATCGCATAAATCAACAAAAGCAGCTGATGTAATTCATGATATTTGTGGATACAAATTAATAACC
The DNA here is from genome assembly GCF_905475395.1 of Chrysoperla carnea. NCBI lineage: Eukaryota > Metazoa > Arthropoda > Insecta > Neuroptera > Chrysopidae > Chrysoperla > Chrysoperla carnea. Next base: position 772,551 of record NC_058342.1, on the reverse strand, counting down.
CCATGTCCAACTAGATGGAATTCGTTGTATGACAGCATTCAACGAAGAATACAAATTAAAAATAGTTTAGATAAAATATGCGAAAGACTCGGGAAGCCAAAATTAAAGTCAATTGAATTAGACTTCATTCAAGAATATTCAATTGTAATGGGCTCTGTAGCTAGAGCCATTGACATGTTACAAGGGGAATATAATTGTGTTTTGGGATTTGTTCTTCCTACAATAATGCAAATTAAAGAATCATTGGCTAATGAAACACATCTTACATACTGTGAACCATTAAAAAATGCATTGTTAGAAGGATTACGAAACCGATTTTGTAAAATCACGGACTTAAAAAATTCTGAGAGTAAACCGTACATATTAGCCACTGTATCACATCCAAAATTTAAACTCAAATGGTTAAAAACTCCTGACGATATTCAATTAGTAAAAACAGTTCTTATGAATGAATGCAAAACTTTTGCATCTTTAGAGCCCCCATCAGAATGTTCAGACGGCTCAGATGATTTTTTTACTTTTAATAAATCCAGACATAAAAATTCAATTAACGATGTGTCACAACAGCAAGATATTGATTTAAATGTCATAGAACGTGATAGTTCAAGTGAAGTAGAAATACTTCGGTTCTTGCAGGATAAATCTTCTTTAATTCATTGTTTACACGATTTCCCAGTAATACAATCAATTTTTCTAAAATACAACACAATCTTACCTTCTAGTGCTCCAGTGGAGCGACTATTTAGCACTGCAGGGCAAATATTAACCCCGCGAAGAAATTGCTTATCAGAAGAAATTTTTGAAACGTTGCTATTTTTAAAGCACAATAGTTGGTTAGCATCATGTTAACCAGCCACTTAAAATTTTTTTTTCATTGTTCGACTTTTTTAAAATAATTTTTTTTAAATATTATTGTTAAGAGTAATAAAATAATAAATAAATGTAAAGAATATAAATGATAAAATATATCCCCTTCAGGACCCACAATAAAAAATATTTAGCTAGATTATAAATTTAATGAGCTAATTAATAATAAATTTATAATCTAGCTAAATATTTTTTATTGTGGGTCCTGAAGGGGATATATTTTATCAAAATGCATAATACAGCCCACAGAAATGCTCATCTTAATTTGAATAAGATATTTAATTATCTGTACTAAAAATACTCACTATTTAGTTTAACTATTAATGAGTTTTTATTCATTTTTTGTTTGGTCTTTATCCAATTTATAATTTAATGCCTTTTCAATAAATGCCTTATTTGAAAAAACGAAGGCCATTTAGCAGATGAAAAAGTACCATTTATGGAACTGCTTGCCAAAAAGGGAAATTTTTGAAAATGGTGTGCAAACTGGCCTCATATTAACCAGCCACTTAAAATTTTTTTTTTCATTTTTCGACTTTTTTAATTTTTTTTTTTAATATTGTTAAGAATAATAAAATAATAAATAAATGTAAAGAATAATAAAATAATAAAGAAATGTAAAGAATAGAATAATTATTTTTTATTTAATTGAAAACAGTTTTTAATTTTCCAAATTGAAAAAGTATCTTTAAATGTATCTGAATATTCAGTATCTAGATACAGCAGTATCTAGATACATTTTTAAAAAGTGTATCTGTATCTATATCTAGATACATTTTTTTTAAATGTATCTGTATCTATATCTAGATACATTTTCAAAGTATCTATGACAGCACTGCTTTACATAATAACACACAATATTCCTAAACTTTATATGATGGGTGATTTAAATGCCCACAACAAAGAATTAACACGCAAAAACAACAAAAATGGCATCGTACTTGGTGAATGGTTTGATGAGAACATTAATTTCTCTTTCAACATTCCTGGTAGCCATACTATATTAAATCCTGATGCTATGTTAGACATAACTATCTCAAATGCTCTAACCCCAATTCAATGCTCAATAATAGATGGTCCTGAATCTGACTATCTCCCGGTTCTTAACATTATACATCACACACTCCCCAAACCGCAACACCGTATGGTTGCTAATTTTGAGGGTGCAAACTGGAAGGCTTTTAAAACCCACATCCAGAATGACATTCCTAAACTAATAAATATCTCAAATAACAGTGACGTTGACAAATATATTAACATACTTTCAAACTCTATATTAGAAGCTGACAATTTACACATACCAAAGAAACCAATAAATAATAACATTAAATTAGTAATTAATAATGAAGGTCGTCCGTCACCTTCAAAAATTAATTAAATATTGTAGGCATCGTTATCAGAAAACTTCGCAAAACTCTTACCTTCACACTAGAAAAGTTTTACAAAAGACTTTAGAGGCTAAATTAACAGGCATAAATATACAAGACAAAAACGACAAACTTAAAAAACCATCTTACAATTTGGAATGAGCTAAAGAAATTTAAAAAAATCCTATTAAAATATTCCCACATTAGCGAATGAAAACGGTCTACCTATTAATGACAATTTTGAAAAAGCAAATTTACTTGCTGAAGCCTTCCAGAATGCATTCCTGTGGAGCTCTAATCTAGCTTCAAAAGATGAACAATCTAAAATTCAATCATTAGCTCAAGATATCTTGTCAATAGAAACCTCTCCTGAGGATTTTGGCCAAGTATCTAATACTGAAATTAAAAATATAATCAAACACCTTAAAAATAAAAAATCATCGGGTGATGATCAAATTCAGAATTACCATCTTAAAAACTTGCCAATTCAAGCCATACGTTTGCTAAAAGTAATTTTTAACTTCTGCTTCTCCAATAATTACTTTCCTTCAAAATGGAAAGAGGCAACTGTCATTGCTTTACCCAAACCAGGTAAACCATCACATATACCTCAGAACTATCGTCTTATAAGTTTACTTTCTACTATAGGTAAAGTTTTTGAAAAAATTATTTTAGATCGACTACAACGCTATCTAGATATTAACAACGTAATTCTTAATGAACAATTTGGTTTCAAAAGAAGCCATGCTACTGTTCATCAACTTCATAGGATCACTCATTATATTCTATCTAATTTTAAAAAGAAAAGATCAACTGTGATGGTTTGCCTGGATATTGAGAAAGCATTTGACTCTGTCTGGCACAACAAACTCATTGTCAAACTAAATAATCTAAATCTCCCCTCATATTTAACAAATTTAATAAACAATTGTAGTCTAAGATCCGGCTGCGAAATTAGTACATTCATAATGTAGTTGATCGAAATCTAATTTCGACGTATTTTTATAGCAAGGAGAATCCACTTTTCAGTAGGTGCCAATTAAAAATTGCCCGCTAGTATTTTTAATTAAAATAATATTAAATGAGTTTTCGGGAAACATTTCGTTTACGTCTTACGGAAATAAATCCTACTCCACTTCACAACAATGTAATTGAAAACTTTAAAAAGGTACAGTTGCTGTTGATCGCTTAGCCGCAACCACGTCGCAGCCAGGTGTAAACAGGTATAACTTTGTCTAATTTTTTCGTTCATGACGTATATTCATTCCAATTGTGCCATATTATAGCTAATTTTTTTCTGTGCTTAATGTAATAAAGCTGTCTATAAAAAAAAACCGCAAATAAAAGTTTCCTGCCGTTAAAGATGCTAGGCATTGTAAATAAAGTGACAGAGAGTGAGCGGGCAATGCTACTTGTCGGACAAAGATGTCAAATGCCGGCTGTACGCGCTTTTTAAGCTATTGCGCATGTCCCGATAGATAGGGTTCTCAACTAAGCAGCTGAGCTGAGATGTTTATTATTATCCTAACCTCACAGTTTTGGAGCTCGTAGTACACATAATTATTTTTATAGTTGTTGTTTTATTAATATTGAAATAATATTACTTTTGTTTATGTAAAGATAAAATTTAAAAATGTAGCAATCAAGTGCCATTTAATATTTCCTGAGATATTAAATTTAACAAACCAAAGAAATTCTCTATTTACTTATACATCATATTTTATTGAAACTTATTCGATTTATTATACCAGGCATATATGAAATATGCATAGTATATTAAGTTTAGTCCCAAGTTTGTAACGCTTAAAAATAATGATGCTAGGAAAAAAATTTTGTCATAGCTGTTCATAAAATCACCTAATTAGTCCATTTCCGGTTGTCCGTCCGTCCGTCCGTCCGTCTGTGGTCACGATAACTCAAAAACGAAAAAAGATATCGAGCTGAAATTTTTACAGCGTACTCAGGACGTAAAAAGTGAGATCAAGTTCGTAAATGAGCATCATAGGTCAATTGGGTCTTGGGTCCGTAGGACCCATCTTGTAAACCGTTAGAGATAGAATAAAAGTTTAAATGTAAAAAATGTTCCTTATAAAAAAATAAAAAACTTTTGTTTGAAACATTTTTTTGTAAACATCACTGTTTACCCACGAGGGCGTTAATTAGGTGCAAATTTTATAGTATGCATTAATATAAGTGTATATCAGTGTGTGTGTGTGTGTGTGTTTATTTAAAAGTGAATATCTTTTGTTATTTACGTGACGTCAAAAAAACAAACGATGGCGCATCAACACTATGTCTATACATTTTTGTATGTGTTATGTGATAAAGAAATCAACACTGACTATGCATGGTATTTCAACAATTAACTAAGTCAATTGTTTCTTTTCACTTGTTTTTAATTTAATATTTAGTTACAACACAGTATTTTTTGTCACTTACAGATTCCCAGTCTTCCTACTGATCTCCAGGAAGAAAACATTGCATCCATGAGTTTTGATCTTGTAAGTAAACATCGTGGTAATATATTTAGATGAAAAAAAAAATTATCAATTGATGTTCATTGCGTAAAATTACTTTTGCAGAACGAACAAAATTCGATGGAAGACAATCTACCAACCACATCTTCGCAGGAGCAGAATTTAAGCACAGCTATTTTAAACGAGCTGCCTACTCTACTTCATCTGTACATAAAGAAAATGATTTTCACCTGTCTCATTCTTAGTCACCTTCCTTGACCTCTCAGCAAGATATTTCATCGGGAAATAAAAATAAAAAGTCTGCATGCCTTTTTTGTGATAATATAGAGAAAAAAGTTGGTAAAAAACGAAGTTACGTTTCATTCCCACGATCTGAAACAACCGTAAACGCAATAAGAGCCATGGCCGAAAAATCGAAGGATTTAAAGTTACTAGTGTTCCGTAATTTATGTCGGTTAGAGTACATAAATTACGAACAAACATATTACATAAATTTATAGATCTACTTTCTTATGCGCAGTTGGTCGCTACGCGGAGGAATTTTACTAACCTACTGGTTGGAGTATGATTATGAGCTCTCTTCTACTTGGGATCTCTGACAAGATGGTTTAAAAGAAATGTTAACAAAAATGGATCCTAGATCCAATACAACTTTAAATTATTTGCACGTGGCATACTTAAATTAATATGTGAGCAAGTAGTGATATTTTTATTAAAAGATCTGGTATGTGTTGATTTATTCTAATTATTGGGTTTTTGAGGATATAGTTGAAATGTTTTAATTTCATTACATTATGCATCCGTTTAAACATTCGAAATAAATTTACATAATGTTTCTACGTTTAAAAATGACTTAGAATTTGTTAATCGTTATTCATAAAGCACATTTGAATTGTGTATGTATTAAATACTTGTATTTTGTTATTCAGTAAACACTTGATGTAGTAAATTTTGTATACGTTGTAAATTTCTATAAAATATCTTTCAAGTATATATATTATCTTTGATATTGTTTAAATCTTTCCTTTTTGACATTTTGTTTTGTATATGTGAAATTCAAATCCATACGGTAACTTTTGGAAAGTAAAGAAATGAAGCCTTTGCTTTGAACGCTAAACACCACTTCCAAGTTCTGATCTTAACCTCTGGACCTGTCAGTTTAAATATCAGGGTGGCTCTAAATAGTACAATTATCCCGGAAAACTGTATGGGTGGGCCCTTTAGCACATTTATTCACTTCGTAACTCGTATTCACTTCTTAACTCGTAACTCGTTAATTTAATTTTGATATTCTCATTTTCTGATAACCCCCATCAAGGGTTTTTGTTCTTTTTGCTTCATTTGGCAGCGAGCCAAATGGATGGATGTTTGGTGTTTTATAACCGAAATTTACCGTAAACTGATAATTTCGTCGGTTATCAAACTAGATAATTTATTTTCTTTTCGATCTACACTAAATTTTATCTTTCAATTCTATCTCAAACCCTTACTATGATATGTTATTGTCATTACTTATGATTTTTAATTTTTTTTTTTTTTTTCTCCTCAGTTTTTACCTTAAAATTGAGATTTTTCTCATTTAAAGAACCTTATGTGCGTTAATATTTTAATAGATAACTTGATGTTGTACTATTAAATTTTTTTTGGAAAAATACCTCGTGTATTTTCTTCCTCTCTTTAAGTGTTACCTTAAAATTGAGATTTTTTCTCATTTAAAGCACCTTTTGTGCGTTAATATTTTAATAGATAACTTGATGTTATACTATTAAAAATTTTTTTTTGAAAATACCTGGTGTATTTTCTTTCTCTCTTTAAGTTTTTGTTGAACATTTTATGTACAGTTTTTTCTGATAGGTTGTATCTGTAAAATTCATTAATCTGGTAATTTATTACATTATGGATTCGTCAATTACCGAAATTCAAACACAATCCGATGGACCAGCAGTACCTGTCCCAGGCACTAGTCCACGTAGACGGCAACGTACGCCACTATCTACCTTTAGTAGAGCAAGAAGGCGAATTGATGATTTGGTGAGTCCTCCTTTAAGACAAACTTCATTATTTTTACAAGAAACCACAAACTTGTTACGGAATTTATCCTTGGCCGTTAACCAACAACAGAACTCTGTTGCTGAATTAACTAGAAATGCGCAAATGCAGCTAAACCACAGTAGTAACAATAATAATGAATCTGTTCGACCCCATGATGTCATTAAGGAAATTCCTGTGTTGGATGTATTGAATTTTGAGTCGATTTTGAACTTCGTAATTGAAGTTGATGAAGTAGTTTCACTTCGCATTATTAAAGAGTCTATTTTAATAAGATCATTAATTGCGAAAGTTAATGTCCACTCACGACATAAATGGTCTGAGTTTATTGTACAGAATTTGCCTTGGAATATAATCCGTAATAGTCTAATAGCTTGTATCCCTTATCCAGAAATTCAAATTTTAGTAGACCGTTTTGTGAGACGAACTCAGAGATTCAATGAAAAATTTTACAGTTTTTGTCTTTCTATTCGTAAATATGCTAGAGTAATTTGTCCGTTATTTCCGCAAGAAGAAATAATTAGCATTATATTTTCTCATGTAAATTCACAGACGTATGATTTAATTAAAACTATGGATATGCCACGTAATTTCGAAAATTTAGATTCTTTTGCCTTGAAAATCGAACAAATACAAAACCGTGTTGCTTCCTATTCGACTGTTTTGCCAAGTACTAGTTTTCGATCACCTACAAACAGTTTTGGTATGAATGCTTCAACCAGTAATCATAGAAATGCTATGGCACAGGCTTCAAATTTTTCAAATAGTACATCAATTTCGAGTTTAAATCATTCTCGTAGTAATTTCACTAACTGTGCGTATTGCAAAGCGTCTGATCATCATATTTCAGATTGCCCTACAAGGCCTCAAAGGCGACAAACTCCTGTAGCAACTACAGAAATTGTTTCTCAACCTTTACCAAAGAATAGTTCGAGTAATTCAAAAAACTAAATTCTAACTTCCCTACCTTTTCTATACACTTGCCTTTGGTTTATCTTAATTTTTCTCGTACATCTTTATTATCTCTTTTGGATTCGGGCAGCACATGTAATATTATTTCACGACAAGCAGTCAATTCTTTACTCAAAACAATAAAAATTAATTTCGAAACTGTTTCATATACGGCAACGTTACCGGGTTCTAACTTTATGCAATTTAAGCAAGCGTGTAAACTATCTTTTAAGTTGGGCTATTTTTCTTGGAAATCTACCTTTTTAATTGCGGATAATATCCCTTTTCCTGTTATTATAGGATCTGAAACTCTTACTCACACGGGTATTTTAATTAATTTTGCGACCTCAAGAATCAAATTTCAGTTTGATTCAGATTTTGAAGTTCCGTTTGTATCTTATAATAGTGATTCAAAATTATGTAATCTAATTTCAGAGGTTCAAGCGGTGTTATCACAACCTCAAACCCAACGCTTAAATAAGGTTTTATCTATGTTTTCATCTGTTTTATCTAATAAACCGGGTTTAGCTCGCAATTTTGAATATAAATTAATTTTAAAAGATAGCGAACCTCTACGAAAATCTCCATACTATTTACCTAAAGATAAAATGCAACTTTTGGAGGCGCATATTCAAGAATTAGTAGATTGGAAAATTCTTTCTCCATGTATTTCTCCTTGGGGAACACCAGTATTTTTCGTTCCAAAACAAAGTGGTGTTCGTTTATGTGCCGATTATAGGTTCGTAAACCCTAAAATACAGTTTGATCCTCTTACGGGAGTGAAAATGAACTCTATTTTTGATTCCTTGTGTTCGTCTAGGTACTATTCGAGTTTGGACATGAGTAGTAGCTTCTATCAAATTCCCTTAGCTCCTGAGTCTCGCGATATCACTGCGATTGTAACCCCCTTTGGCCAGTATCGTTTTAATGTGGTCCCTTTTGGTATGGTAAATTCCTCTCAAGCTCTTAATAGGTATTTATTACGTGAATTTTCTGACTTTCGGAAAGAAGGTTTTTTCCTACAGTATTATGATGATTTGATTATTTACTCAGATAACTTGGATGAACATATTTCTCAGTTGTCAAGAGTGTTTAAACGTTTCCAGGAACTAAATCTAACAATTAATCCTAAAAAACTTCGTTTATGTATGACACGCTTAAGACTTTTAGGGCATGTTGTCAGTGATATGGGAAAATTACCTGATCCAGAAAAATGTGTAGCGATAAATACTCTACCTTTTCCGAGAAATCTTAAGGAAGTACAAAAGTTCGTGGGTATGTGTGCTTTTTATGCTAAATTTATTCCAAACTTTAGCTCAATTGTTAATCCCTTTAATGGTCTCAAAAAGAAAAACGCTAAGTTCAAAATCGATCAAAGTCATCATACAGCCTTTCAACAACTTAAAAAAGCTTTAATATCTCCCCCTTTATTACGTTTCCCAGATTTTAATTTACGTTTTATTGTTACTACTGATGCTTCTTCTTTCGGTATTTTGGCAACCTTGTCGCAAGATTTTGTGGACGGCAGACATCCTATTGAATATTTTTCAAAAAAATTACAAGGAGCTGAAATTCGCTACAGTGCGCACGAATTGGAATTACTCGCTGTGGTCAAGGCCCTAGCGCATTTTAAAGGTTACCTTTTGGACAGGGAATTTTCGTTAGAAACTGATTGTTCAGCTTTAGTTTGGCTCTATAAAACACCACAAACTTTTAATAAACTCAGTAGATGGATTTTACATTTGAGTAGGTTTAAATTTTCTATAGTACACATTCGAGGTAAAGATAATGTTATAGCAGATACTTTGTCGCGTATTTTCGAACAAAGCGAGAAAGATACAATATTTGATAATTTAGAAAAAGTTCATATTTCGGAGTCTAAACTGTTAGTATCTAATATTATTCACACAGAACCGCAAGGTTATTTATCTCTACGAGAATCACAGAAAAATTCAGAATATTGCAAATTCATTTACCGTGACATCGAGTCGGGTTTCAATGTCAAAGATTTCTTTATTCGGGATGGTCTTTTGTGTAAATTCGTGGGTAAAAATCGTGTGAAAAGAATAGTTCTTCCCGATAATTTTCTAAATTATACACTTCAGTATTTTCATAATCTATCTCATTCCGGTATTACTAAACTGTACAGAGATATAGCCAAAAGGTTCTGGTGTAAAAATCTATTTCAGTTGGTTAAAAATTTTGTTAATAAATGCGATATCTGTGCGGTCATGAAACCATACAATAAATCAATGGTCGTTAAACCAACATATATATCCCCAGAAAATGTCTGGACACATTTGTATATCGATTATATTGGTCCGTTAATAAATTCCGTAGAAAAATTAAATACATTTTTGTAGCCATGGACGGATTTTCCAAATTTCTAATTACAATTCCTACTCGTAGGGTTATGGCAGCTGTAACAGTTAAAAATTTAAAAAATATATTTTGTCAGTATGGTTACGTGGATTTTGTTATTTCTGATAACGCTCCGAATTTTAGGTCAAATTTATACAATGATTACCTAATGAAATGCGCTGTACGACCGGTATTCATTTCAGCTTACAACGCCCAAAGCAATCTTTCCGAACGCGTCAATAGAAATATTAAAATAAACTTATCCTCTGTTTTAAAAATGGAAGATTTAAATCATAAGTTTTGGTCAGAATTATTGAAATCTGTTACTTTCAATTACAACCGTACGTACCATTCTTCTATTGATACGACACCAGCAAAAGTTTTTCTGGGTAGAGAATTGAAAACTCCTTTCGATTTAGCGTATAGTATTAATTTGGCTGAAAACGATTTTTCGATAGATGATGTGAAGGTCGCGATTCATGCCGCGAACGTAAAAGCTTTAAAGAAGTATAAAGATTATCCTCTTCAATCAAATCTAAAAATAGGTGATACGGTTATGGTTAAAAACATGGAACCATCTTCGACTTTTGATACTGATAAAAAATTCGCTGTTAGATTTTCGGGTCCATATGTGATAACAAAATTTAATACCCCGTCTTCTGTACAAGTAAAACATATTAATACAAACGAAATTAAAAAATGCCATGTTACACATCTTAAACCTGTCCATCATAGTACTAGATAATTACATTTTCCTAAGGATACTAATACTTATTTAACGATATATATCTAGGGGAGGGAACTGGTACATCAAAATTGTAAATTAATTAAAAACTTATTGAGCTATTTATAAATTACTTTATTCTTTTCAAACTTTAATTTTTTCGTAAAATTTATACCATGTTGATAATTTAAAAAAAAGTTCATATTTCGGAGTCTAAACTGTTATTGTCTAGGGCTATTTATCTCAACGATATTTATCTCTACGAGAATCACAGAAAAACTTCGGAATATTGCAAATTCATTTACCGTGACGTCCAGTCGGGTTTAAATGTCATAGATTTCTTTATTCGGGATGGTCTTTTGTGTAAATTTGTGGGTAAAAATCGTGTGAAAAGAATAGTTCTTTTCGAAAATTTTTAAATTATACACTTCAATATTTTCATAATCTATCTCATTCCGTTTCACGAAACAAACAGAGATATATCTAAAAAGAAACTGGTACATCAAGATTGTAAATTAAAAACTTATTGAGCTCTTTATAAATTACTTTATTCTTTTCAAACTTTAATTTTTTCGTAAAATTTATACCATGTTTCATCATCAATTGTTTGTATAAAGTAAGTTTTCATGAACATTACCTAAAACTGAAATAAAAATAATTATTTAACAACTTATAAAACGTATATTACGTGCATAAATATTAAATTGTTTAAATCATTACCTATCAGCAATTATAATCTGTTTAATGATTATTGTATATTTTCTAATAATTGTTTATTTATGATATATTGTACAAGAATTTTCCATAGAGATCCGTAATATTATCTTTTGGTTAAACGTTGTCTGAAGGAATTTTTCCCATATCGCGGATGTATTTTCCTTTAATTAATAAAAGGAAAAACTTTTGTTTGTTGGAGTAAGGATTTCTTTAGATGAATTGTTTATTTTCCTAGTAGAAGAGTGGAAAATTCACATAACATCTAGTTTATTTTTTCTTTTAATTTTGATTTTTCTTTTGTTTTGAATTCCTACAAATTAAATGTTCTATTGCATAATGTAAAAACTTATTGTAAAAATCAAGTCTTTTTCTTTTCTTAAAACTTACCGTTTCTTAAATAAAAAATATTTTTGTATACTTTGGTGTATTTGACCGATACAATGTTTATAATTTTAATACACTTTAGTAGTAGTTAAATGAATAAAATAATTTTCATCCAAAGAAGGGAAAAGACTTGATCGAATTTATTTTCCTTTAAATTTTCGCACTCAAATAATTATACTTTAATAACAAATAAATTAATCATCAAATTCTTCAAAAAAACTGTGTTATATGAAACATAACCTCATCTTTATTAAATGTCATTTGATATAAATATGGTTGTCTACAATACAGAAATCTGATAGTATACGGTTTTAGATAACGATTTGAAATTTCATACACTTTTGGCACAAATTATTTTTGTTTATGGAAATGAACTGTTAAGTTTACAAAAATGGATTATGCATAATTATATTTGGAAACGCAAGTTCGATTGAAGATTTTGTATATTCTTTGTCACATTAAACAACTGATGACGATGTAAATGAATTCATAATTGGATGTTGGCGTCAATTTTATGCAATAGATATAACATTGTGGATAACGGTTTTGCCTGACCATTGGTAAAACATTTTGAATGTTTAATTACGTATATTTAAACTGGACATACCATATTTTGATGGACGTATTATTTTGTAATTTGCCTAGTGTATGATTTTCTAAGTGCTATTAACAGGTGTACTCTGGAAGTTTATTTATATCAGCTATATGTATAAAGAGCAAAGTGACATGAAGGTGGTTTAATATAATGGTGCGAATTAACTCCTAATCTAAATTTTAAACATAACGAGTGCAATAATTTAAGTTTTCCTTGTTAAGTAAATTTGTATATGTAAAGTAGGAATTCAACACATTCGATAATTTTTAAATATTTTTTTTTTTGAATTAAAATTGTAAATCAGGTTATGCTGTAGACATACCTGTATAAAAAAACAATTTTTTCTTTTTCAAATTGAATCTTATAATTAAAATTGTAAATCAGGTCATGATGAAGACATACCTGTTTAAAAAACAATTTTCTTCTTTCTTTTCGTCAGTTGACGTTGTATTTTCGTTTTGACTCTCTAAAAAGTGTCAGAGGTGTAATTTGTTTTCCTTTTCCTTGTCTTATGAATGTAAAAACGTTATCAGTTTTTTAAATGTAAAGGTACTATTTACTCATGCTATTTTTCTTTGTACGTATGGTTATAAATTTAAAATATTTATTAAAAATATTTTTTTTTCTCTCTTCTGTATATATAGTTAAAAATTAATTTGTTAAAACTTAAAAAAAAAAAATTCTTTATGATTGTTGGAGGTTTTTCTTAAACTTGTTATTTAAATTGTATTATAGATTCTAATTAAGATTGTCTACGATTGGCTTAGTCATTGATATAATTGTACTTTTCTTTCTTAAATTTATGGTTTGTAATTAATGTGAAAATTATTTATTAAGAGATAGTTAGGTTGAAATATTTTATTAAAAATTTTGATAAGTTAATAATGTTTTTGTTAAAACTTAAAAAAAAAAAAAATTCTTTATGATTGTTGGAAGTTTTTCGTAAACTTGTTATTTAAATTGTATTATATATTCGAATTAAGGTTGTCTATGATTTGGTTAATCGTTAATATATTTGTACTTTTCCTTCTTAAATTTGTAGTTTAAACTTAATATAAAAATTATTTATTAGTAAAAGTTAGAAATGATTTAACAAATTTCCTTATAAGTATAGAAGTCGTAATATTTTATTAAAAATTTTGATAAGATAGTTGATAGTTAGTAACGTTTTCTTAAAGCTTAAAAATTCTTTATGAATATTGGAAATTTTCTTAAATTTGTAATTTAAATTGTATTATAGTTTCTAATTAAGCTTCTCTAAGATTCTATTAATCACTAATATAATTTTTCTTTTTTTCTTAAATTTATAGTTTATACTTAATTATACAAATGTCAAAATGGATGCATATCGTTTGAATGATTGATTTGGGGCGAATTTCTTGCTTTCTTTGAACTTACGGTGGTTGCTTAAAAAAATTTTTTTTTTTTTTTTTTCAAAAAAAAAAAATTATTTTTTTCCTGACTCTTGGGGAATGTTTCGTAATTTATGTCGGTTAGAGTACATAAATTACGAACAAACATATTACATAAATTTATAGATCTACTTTCTTATGCGCAGTTGGTCGCTACGCGGAGGAATTTTACTAACCTACTGGTTGGAGTATGATTATGAGCTCTCTTCTACTTGGGATCTCTGACAAGATGGTTTAAAAGAAATGTTAACAAAAATGGATCCTAGATCCAATACAACTTTAAATTATTTGCACGTGGCATACTTAAATTAATATGTGAGCAAGTAGTGATATTTTTATTAAAAGATCTGGTATGTGTTGATTTATTCTAATTATTGGGTTTTTGAGGATATAGTTGAAATGTTTTAATTTCATTACATTATGCATCCGTTTAAACATTCGAAATAAATTTACATAATGTTTCTACGTTTAAAAATGACGTAGAATTTGTTAATCGTTATTCATAAAAGCACATTTGAATTGTGTATGTATTAAATACTTGTATTTTGTTATTCAGTAAACACTTGATGTAGTAAATTTTGTATACGTTGTAAATTTCTATAAAATATCTTTCAAGTTTATATATTATCTTTGATATTGTTTAAATCTTTCCTTTTTGACATTTTGTTTTGTATATGTGAAATTCAAATCCATACGGTAACTTTTGGAAAGTAAAGAAATGAAGCCTTTGCTTTGAACGCTAAACACCACTTCCAAGTTCTGATCTTAACCTCTGAACCTGTCAGTTTAAATATCAGGGTGGCTCTAAATAGTACAATTATCCCGGAAAACTGTATGGGTGGGCCCTTTAGCACATTTATTCACTTCGTAACTCGTATTCACTTCTTAACTCGTAACTCGTCAATTTAATTTTGATATTCTCATTTTCTGATAACCCCCATCAAGGGTTTTTATTCTTTTTGCTTCACTAGCGAAGCTGAATAGCAATCAATCAGTTGCTTATCATTCCAATTGTTTGTCGCTGTATCAGATGTCGATGAAACGACAAGATGATGAGAGTCCAGAACCAACCGATTGGCATAAAAATAGACAGTTGCATCAGTTAGCATTTAATGCTCTGTCAGAAATTATTAAAGTGGAAATTATTGAAAAAAATCGCGTGATGTATCTTACTGACTTATTTTCTCAATATAAATCCTTGCTATTTGAATTTAGTAAAGGTCAAATGCGCAATGAAGATGTACAAGAATACCGTGCTGAAAATTTGTAGAGTAAAATTATGAAAGCTTTTGGAGATAGAGTTACAATTGAGTGTTCTATGGAGACACCAAAAAAAAATATTGTCTATCAATATGACATGGAGACCTCACAACTAGCTAGTGAAATTGCTAGGATAGAATCAATGACCAGAAATCGATGCAGAGTCTTCCAAGTACAAAGCTGCCAGAAAAAAATCTCACTGCTGAAGATGTGATTCGTGGTGAGTGTAATATTCCAGAAGACCTATTCAATTTTGTTTGTAACTTAGTGCAAGGTCCGGATATACGGCGTAAAAACTCAAGTGATGGTGATTTGGTAAAAATAAAATCTGTATGTAGTGACCTTATTTATATTGTAACCAAAGGTAGAGTCAAACCGTCTAAACACCTTACTCTCGGGGTATCAATGAAGTCAATTACGAGTTCAAGGAAAGTTCTTACGATGTTGAATAGATATGGTCATACCATTGGCTACAATTTAGCAGAAAGGATCGGAACTGAGATGACATACACTTCTCAAAAAGATAATAAGGTCATACCATCTGGCATTAACAAAGTTAATGGGCTGACTACACATGTTGGTTTTGATAATTTTGACCGATTCGTTGATACAGCTACTGGAAAAGATACTTTGCATGAGACAGTCGGTATCATTTATCAATTTCAATGTGAATATGATGAAGAGTGGGATAGTGATTCATCGTCAGATTTAGGCTCGTGTTCTCATGGAGTTCGTGAGGAACGTCTTCCCAGTAAAAGACGACGTTATGAAGCGCCTACAAGAGATATAGCTCCATATATTAAAATACCTTTTACAAGTATGACTTTCCTTCCAACCGAAATAATCAAAGAAATAATTAGTGCATGCCAGCCTCAAAAAAGTATTGCAATTGATAAAGATTTAATTTGGAGTATGTCATTGTCTCGAATTGATTTGTTACCCATGTGGTTAGGTTACAACTGCAAAATTAACATTGATCGTAGTAAAACTCAAACTGTCGAGTACCTATCGCCAATTAACGATTCTCCAACGTCACTAGCTGTTGTTCAGGAAACTTTGAGTATTGCCAAAGAAGTTGCAAAAAATTGTAATCAACCACAGATCATTGCTACTTATGATTTGGCTATAGCTAAATTAGCGATGCAGATACAGTATACTAAACAGCCTTAGTTTGACAATGTCTTTATAAATTTAGGGGCATTTCACATACAGGTGGCATTCTTTAAAGCTATAGGAAAGTATGTTGACTCCAGTGGCTTGATCGAGATTTTGGTTGAAGCAGAGGCACTAGCAGGTGGATCGCTGAACAGCTTTCTGGACAGCAAACACTTTAACCGATGTAAGCGACTTCATCCTTTGGCTTCTGGTGCATTGCAGGTTCTCCATTTTGAAAGATGTCTATCTGATGTGAAAAATAATTTCGGAATATTGAATGAAGATTCAGACGCTGAAGACAATCATTTGATACTGAAACACTTTTTGAAACATTAGTTGAAGATTTAGAAGCGGTATTGAATAGTTCATGTGAAGTTAATGAAGGCATAGTTTTATCTGACTCATTGCAAAAAATACTAGATGGTTACAAACAATTTCGCGAAGTAACACTCCAAGGTGGCCACGGAAAGACAACGCAATATTACTTGCAATATACGGAACTTGTTAACTTATATCTTCGATTTTTCAGAAGCATCCGGTGCAGTGATTTTGAGCTGTATCTAGATTCTATCGACGAAATGTGTGACTACTTCTTTGCATTCAATCTGCCGAATTCTTCAAAATGGGCTGACATGTATTTAAATAATTTAATAAAGCTGAAAGTTGAAAATACAACTCTAGTAACTGACATTCGTGAAGGTGCATTTGGTGTTCGGCGCACAAAATCATGCTTAGGCAGATCACCGGTGGACTTAACTTTGGAGCAGACGATTAATGCTGATGCCGGTAATACCTTGACTGGTGTTAGTCATTTTACAAACTCAATATCTGCAAGGCAGAGGTGGGCTCTCAGCCACAGCATGAGAACGAAAATATTATCTTTTGTAAAAGCAGAAATTGGGTTATCACAAATTGATGATACCTCTCACTCTTTACTAGCTCGTCGAATTAAGAAAGATAGTAAAACTTTAATCAGTATTATTGATACAATAAAAAAACCATGAATCCCTCCTGTGAAAATATAGATAGGAATAGTTTATTTAATATGTCCACTGGTAAAGCAGCATCATTAAATGTTGAAAATTCTTTATTAAACATCAAATCATCAGGCCAAGAATACAAGATGAATTTTTTTTCAGAATGCTTTCAAGATCCTACAAGATTTGTTAAACCAATCAAACGTAATAAAATACATAACTTTGCGCCTGATTGTGTAAAAAGAAGTGTTAAAAATAACAATGGAGACAAGACATTGATTAAAATGGAGCGAGACATTTTTGGACGACTATTAGCAATTGCTATGGAACATAAAATTGACATTAAGTACTGTTTATCTTTTCCTCTTGCGCCTATACCTCCTGCATTATTCTCCTGTTCAGGGGAGATGTTGAAAACTGATAAGTCTACTATAAGTAAACAATTGACTTCAAATATCGAACCAGGAAATCCCGGCGAAGTTGACGTTGAAATAATAGATGGGCTTTTATTATATGTATCAAATAGGTTCAACTTTGCCGCAAACATTTGGAAAGCTCGAAGAATCAATATTGATGAAGCTGTGTGCCAAAAAGGCTCAGAAGGTACATATTGTGTTCGATAGATATTTAAAACCATCTATAAAAGATTGTGAAAGGCAAAACCGAGAAGGTATTGATATACCTTATACGATTAATGGTCCTTTGCAAACAAGACCTAGTGATTTTTTATAATGCTTAAAAAATGTTTGTTTTAAAGAAGCCCTAGTTAAATTCTTGGCTAATCACTGGGAGGATGATTCATTCGCTTCAATAATAGGAAAAAAAGAAATTTATATTACTGTTGGAGAAAAATGTTTTTCATTTAGTTCTGTTGGAAATTTAGTTCTGTTGGAGTTTAGTCAAAAATGAAGAAGTTGAATTGTCATGTCAACATGAGGAAGCTGACACAAGAATTGTATATAATATCAGCAAAGTGCAGGAAAATTCTAAAATTTTGATAAAAGCAGCTGACAATGATATTCTAATAATTTTATTAGGAAATATGCACAAATTTCCGACTTTACAAATTTGGTTAGCAAATAGTGCAACAAAAAAAGGAAATAAAAAAGACGAAATTTGTATAAACTGTACAGAATTATCGAAAAAGTTAGGCCCAACTTCGTGTCTTGCGCTTTCAGCATTTCATGCATTTACGGGAACTGATTATACTGCTGCGTTTTTCAACAAAGGAAAAGTTCGTCCCTTGAAATTATTTATTAAGCATCAAAAATTTCAAGAAGTTTTTGCTAAATTAATTTACCCATATGACATCTGCGATGAAGATAAAATTGAAGCGATCCAAGAGTTCACGTGCCTTATGTATGGAATAGCCGATTGTCAAAGTGTGAACGAGGCGAGATTTATTATGTTTAATACAATGTACGGTCGAAAAAGTAAGAATGAAAAATTTATGAAAAGTGTAAAAGGCTTCGACTCAACTCATATATTACCTTGCTGGAAATCTTTAAAACAAAAAATATTGAGCACTATTTATGTGAATTCTATGTGGTTAAATGCTACTGAGCCAAATTGCATTAAGTTCAGCGCGGAAAATAATGGCTGGTTATTATTAGACGGTTTTCTTAAACCAACATGGTTTGTAGGAGACGCAACGCCTGCAGAGGTAGACAGTGTCATATTATGTAATTCCCAGGACAAATCTCCAGATGACGAAGAAGACTCTGATACTTTGAGCGACGAAAGCGATAGCTGCGATGAAAGTGATAGTTGCGAGGAATCTGACTTTTCATAAGTGCCAAAAAATATGACCTTTTATGATTCTTTAATTAATTGAACAAGTTTTTATGTAACAGTTCTGTTTTTCCTGTATGAAAAGTTTATAATTGTGTAACTCATTGTAATGTTAACTCTGTAACTGTTATTAGTTCCTAACTCATGGGTGTATTTAAAACAATGAATCAAAACAAACATTAGCTCAAACACAGCCTACATAAAAAAATTTTATTTGACCTGAATAACCAAGGTTTTATTTTTCATAAATATGCTCTTTTAGTTGTATTTGGAAAATGAATGAAATTTTTTACGTTAAAATAAATGTTTTGTTATGTTATATCATTTTAAGGTAGTTCCTCCGCGACAGTCCAGTCAAAAAGTTTTGGACTAATACTATCATTCAATGCATTAACTGTGCTATGACTATTATACATATACCATATATTATTTTCACAAGACTGTAGTTACACACTAATTTATCTCCTATACGTATACAGACACACACTATGATATATACGTTTACCATTAGTTTCTATATCCTCTCCACAAAAAACATCGCTAAAACGAGTTATTTATTAAAGTTTTTTATCGAAACTATATGGTAAATAATTTTTATTTTTTTTAATATATTTTCTAAATATAGTATTCTACATTATATTAGTTTTTCATAGAGATGGTGAACGTCATTCATTGATAAATAAATATAATATTTGTAAATTTGTGTATTTTTATACGCTTCTCCCATATACACGTACAAATTGCGTCACTTTTAATTGCTAATATCTCATGTATGGCATGGTAAATCATCTTCTAATTTTAACAGCATGTGTATTATGAATTAAATATTTTATATTCTGAGTTTTGAGAAATTCTTGAAATATCACTTTCGTGTAGGTACTACCTTAAATACAAGTCAACAAAAATTAATGAAGCCAAATTTTTTTCAGAGTATGCACCTAAGTTAATTTTTTTTTTTTTACTTCGGAATAATAACATTGAGAAACATTTTTTAAACGATGCATTACTAAATTGGAGCACGTTGTTCTTTTTACTACATAAAAAACACGTGGTCATTTTTTAAATTTTATCTTTACATAAACAAAAGTAATATTATTTCAATATTAATAAAACAACAACTATAAAAATAATTATGTGTACTACGAGCTACAAAACTGTGAGGTTAGGATAATAATAAACATCTCAGCTCAGCTGCTTAGTTGAGAACCCTATCTTTCGAGACATGCGCAATAGCTTAAAAAGCGCGTACAGCCGGCATTTGACATCTTTGTCCGACAAGTAGCATTGCCCGCTCACTCTCTGTCACTTTATTTACAATGCCTAGCATCTTTAACGGCAGGAAACTTTTATTTGCGGTTTTTTTTTTATAGGCAGCTTTATTACATTAAGCACAGAAAAAAATTAGCTATAATATGGCACAATTGGAATGAATATACGTCATGAACGAAAAAATTACACCTGTTTAAAAAAGTTATACCTGTTTACACCTGGCTGCGACGAGGTTGCGGCTAAGCGATCAACAGCAACTGTACCTTTTTAAAGTTTTCAATTACATTGTTGTGAAGTGGAGTAGGATTTATTTCCGTAAGATGTAAACGAAATGTTTCCCGAAAACTCATTTAATATTATTTTAATTAAAAATACTAGCGGGCAATTTTTAATTGGCACCTACTGAAAAGTGGATTCTCCATGCTATAAAAATACGTCGAAATTAGATTTCGATCAACTACATTATGAATGTACTAATTTCGCAGCCGGATCCCGTACTATTACATTAGGAATAGGTGTTATTATGTAAGGATCAATGATACTAAATCTTATATCAAACAAATTCCTGCTGGAGTCCCTCAGGGCTCGGTTTTGGGACCCACACTTTTCAACATATTTATTAATGACATACCCAAGTCTAAAAAAACAAACATTAGTATGTTTGCAGATGACACTGCTATCTATACAAGCTTTTACAGATCAAAAGACCATAACACCAAAATTCAAATCGAAAATTCCTTAGTCAAACTCTCCAAATTTTTTACAAGAATAATATGCAAGTCAATTCCGCTAAAACAGAAGCCATAATATTTTCGAAACAAAAACATGTTCAAAAACTTCAAATTAAATTCTCGAATCAAAAAATTGTATTAAATATCTCGGAGTCGAAATGGACTCGAAACAAAAATTCAATACAGCAGCTCAAAACAGATTTAATAAAACCAAAGCGGTTGCAAACAAAATACGTCCACTTTTGATCAGTGAACATCTTCCTCTCCCAAGGAAAATCCAACTGTACAAAGCTTGTATGTTGGCACATTCTCATATGCAATTGATGTGTGGGGCCCTCTAACTGCCCAAACTTCAATCAAAAAACTGCAATCTTTTCAAAACAGATGGCTCAGGTTGTTAATAGGTGGTGACACTAAATATGACAGTGACACCATCCACAAACTCACTAACATTGCTAAAATTGAAGATCTCATGATGGAAGGAAACAAGGTGACGCACTCCGAGCGATGCGCAGTAGACTGGTACCTAAATCCCAATAGCGCGAAGAAATTCGAACGACGGCGTCCAACTCTCTACTATGCTGAACCAAAATAAATTAAACCAAACATTTTTTAAAGTGAAAAAATAACAAAAAATAAACAAAAATAAAAACACAAGTTCCAAACCAACATCCAAACTTGAAACATGCGTGTTAGGATGTTTATTTTTTTTTAATCAGTGACAATCAGTGATAATTTAAAATGCCAGTTTGTTGCATTCCAAATTGTCCTTTCAGGACAGATCGCGGTACCGAGGAAGAACAAGAAGAGGCGAAAAATTTGCGTACTATTATTTTCCTAAAGATGATATTGAGTTATTGACAAAGTGGCTTTCAAAGTGCAATAAACGTGCAAGTGGATACATTGTCAAACACGGTAAAGTTATTTTTTATTTAATTAACTTTAAAAATAGTTTTTCGTTACATTATCATTACCAGTGTTTTATTCCACACAATTATAAGTTGTATTTTTGGTTTACTGGGAATAAAAATAAAAGTAAAATTAATATTTTATGAGTGTGTTCAATACCTATACGTAATTCTAACAGCATCCATCATTCCTCGCAAAGCAATTGCCTCGATCTTTTTGCAATTATTGTCAGACATGTAAATAATTGATCTGATCCCCGACCGGATGATAATTTTGGTACATTCGTTGCAAGGAAACATACCCACGTAGAGGGTGCATCCTTGCACATCTTGAGAATTCTTGTTTAGGAGTGCGTTTACCTTAGCATGACATTCTAAAAGTAATAATAATTGTTATCAACTGTAATTAAATCGAACTTACCAAATTCATGTTAATTAACAGGACGAGTGTGCGAGAAACATTTTGATCCAAGCTGTATCGAACTGATCATGACCAATCCCAAAAAGAAAAGTGGGCGAGAAGGAAAATTGTTGCAAAAATTAAAAAAGGGTTCTGTTCCACAATTGAATTTGGACCTACCGCAGAAAGTAAAAAACAAGAAGGCTCGAAATTCAGGGTAAGTAATTAACTTCGAAAAATAGATCAAAATTAATTCACTTAACATTATAATAATTTTATATTTTAGCATCAATTTCAGTTCGACACAAAGTTCCCACTTTCCTGGTCAAATAGACAATGTGGTTCCTCATTCAGGGTGAGTTGAACTACATCATTTCAATCAAAATAAACAAATTTGTTATAACATAAATTAATATTCGAATTAAAATTTCTAGCATTGATGGAAATTTGCCAAGATCGTACCTTGCCACTTGCAATCCAAATCCAGTCCAACAGAATACACATACTTTCAGGTCATTTGATTGGGAACATATTTTTAAAAAAGTAATATAACAAAAAAATGACATTTTGATTTGATTTGTTAGGATCGACGCTGCCTCTACGTCACAAACGTGCAATAAAAATTCTAGTTCCTCTCCAGCCAAATCAAATACACAACATTTAGGGTGAGCTACTTTTGAATTCCATCGAAAAAAATTTTTCAATGAATTGACCTAACAATTAAATTTAATCTTTTAGCATCGATTTCCAAGTCGATTCTAGTACTACACAAACTTCCCACCTTCCAGATACAATTCAAAATAATTCAGGGTGAGTTGAATATAAAAAATTGGCATACCTCCCACTTATTATACTTACTCTTCATTATATTTGGCATCAGTAAAAATTAAAAAAAAAAATTATTTTTTAAAACTTTGAGATATACTGTTGCACTTATTTTTTTTTCAATTTCAGAGTGAGCAACATCGACTCCATAAAATCTCTCAGTTTACAGTACGAAACTTCTCTTGATCAAGAATATACGAATGGTCAGACTTCAGAAATGTTTCACAAGCTAGAATCTTTGCAAACTGAAAATGAGCAATTGAAACGCGACAAGGAGGAAATGGAGGGAACGATACTAAATTTGAGAAAAGAGATGAAACAGAAAGAAAGAAATAAAGAAAAAGAGATTGAAAGAACGGTCAAAAAAATTTTGAGTCAGTGTTTTACACGGGGACAAGTGAAAAAATTGATTAAACAAAAACGCGTTAAATGGACTGCGGAGGATATTCAAGCAGCTATTCTTTACGATGCATGAGTCCAAAAGCGTACAGATACATGCGCAAAATAAGAAAGATACCACTTCCTGCTGAATCGACGTTGCGTAAATGGTGTTCCAATTTCGATGTACAGCCTGGCATTTTGAAAAAAGTTTTAAAGGTCATGAAAGGAAAAGGAAAAAAATTATCAACAGCAAAAAAACTTACAGTTTTGTCATTTGATGAAGTTCATATTTCAAATAAGTATGATATGGACAAAAAGCACCAACGTATCTATGGCTCGCACAAAAAGTGTCAATTTGTTATGGCGCGCGGTCTGTTTCAAAAATGGAAACAACCCGTGTACTACGACTTTGACCAAAAAATGACAAAAGAAATTTTGCACAACATTATAAAATCTATGATATAGGCTACATAGTAGTATCTGTTGTGAGTGACATGGGGCCTGATAATATTAGTTTATGGAACCAAGTAGGGGTTGGTGTAAATCCAAAAGGTACAAAAATTACGTCTTCAATTGAGCACCCATCCGATACCAGTCTTCGAATTTACTTTTTTGCGGATGTGCCCCATCTTCTGAAATTAATAAGAAACAATTTTCTGGACAGCGGTTTCAATTACCGAGGGATTTTATTGACAAAACATTTGATTGAAAAATTATTAAAAATCAATGACAAGGAATTAAAATTCGCTTTTAGAATAGGTTCCGCGCATGTCAACTGTATCGGAAGTCAGCGCCAAAATGTTGAACTCGCCGCTCAATTTTTCTCTCGTACAAATTCAAAAGCCATCGAGTTTAGTGGGGTGACAAATTTATTTTCAGGCACAAGTGAAATAGAATGGAGGCTACAAGCATATGTTTTTGATCTTATCAACAGCTGGTTTGACTTACTTAATACGAAAGTGAAGTATGAAAAAAATGGTGCAAAAGGATACGGCATTGACTTAGAGAATCAAAATTTATTGATAGAAGAAATGAACTTATTTATAAAGGAAATGAGGGTTGGCAGTAAAAAATCTCTTATGCCATTTCAAAAAGGAATCTTGCTGTCGAATCAATCACTCATGCAATTATTTTCATTTTTGCGGAGCAAATTTAACATCGATGACTCCACTGAGATTCAATACATTTTAACTAGACTTCTGGATCAGGACATTTTGGAAAACTTTTTTGCTCATTTAAGATCAATGGGTGGTACTTACGACCATCCTACCCCAGTAGAAATAACGAACCGCCTCAAATGGTATATTTTGGGTAGAAATGCAGAAAGTGTTATTTCAGAAAAAACAAACACCCAAAAAAATGATATTACAGAGTCATTAGTCAGCTTGGAGGATTTACAGGATCTAGAAGAGGAAGACGATAGCAGTGCACCGTTCATGAGAAACCTGCAGGAGCTGTGCGAGGACGGAACACAGGATCCCGATAACATCACTTCGCAGCACTTATTTACTGAATCTGATGTCCTGATGATTGCTGCTGAAGAAGACGAAGAAATTTGGGAAGATTTGGAATATGAGGGAGAAAAAAAAGCTGAAGCTAAATTGTAAAAAACCTATATTTAAATTGAATATAGTTTATAACACTGAAACTTACAATTATAATATTTGTGAAAGCAATTTTAAAGTCAAATTTGCAAAACTCAGAAATCCATTTCAAAAAAGACTTTCAAAGTCAAAGAAAAAATACATTTTTTAAATGTTTGATGTGTTGACCGCCAGAACAATAAAAATCTAATTGTTTGCATTTATCTGTTCCAGCCTCTGTAGTCCTTCCAAGTGGATTCATTCCATCGGCTGAGTTATTAGAACTGTTTGATACCTTCGAGGCTGAATCGGGCTGTACAATTGCCGAAAAACAGGGCTTGGATTATATTGCAGGATACGTGGCCCACAGATTCAGACACAAGTACAATAACCTTGGCGAACCAACAAAAAATTTACCAAAAATGGATGATTCCTGGATTTTCTTTGTTTCAAAGGGCAATTACATGTTCCCTTCGGCAGACTTTAGGAATGCAGCAACAATTATGAACTCGGAATTTCAAACTTTTCATGGAAAATATTTCTCCAAAGGAAAATCCGTTTTTGATAAGTTGACATCAATCGTAATGCAAAAAACTAACAATCAATTTCCTCGTGAAGTTATTCACTGTTTAGTTCGAACAAGAACGTATATAAAAATCCGTCATCTGAACAAGAAAATCCACGAAAACAATCTTGCAAGAAGGAGGGAGAAAAAATTGTCCAAGGTCACAAACATTAAACCTCAAACAGAGATCCAATAGTTTCGACGACTAAAGTCTAGCCAGTTTTGTTCTTCAAAAAACCTTTGTAAAATATTTAGATATATTGTTTTAAACAAAGTTATTTTGTAAAATGTATACAGTTGATAGAAATTTTATTTCATTGTACAGTTTATTAGTTCAATAAATGCATTTTATATTCGGTTGAATTTCAATTCTCAAAAAATATATATGAACTTATACTAAATATAACTCGTTCGTGCTATTTTCCTCCGAATAAAGATAGTTGTCTCTAAACAATATATACATAGCTTAATCGTTTTTAGCTTCAAAGATATGCAATTACACCTTGCAAATCACACTGTCGGACTATTGGTACCTACAATCGTTTGAACGGCGCGCGGAGAAATGGGATTTAGGTACCACTCTCTGCGCATGTGCGTCGCCTCGCGTGCGCGGTGCTACACCTTGTTTCCTTCCATCATGGAAGATCTCATCAAACATAGAGTCTTAAATTCTAAAAACAAACTCGCAAAACACACCAACCCACTATTAAATACTTTAAAAAACAATATCAATCGATCTAAAAATGAGAAAATCAACTTATTATCTTTCGAAAAATATCAATAAATCATGTAAAATCTATAGTGGGAATCAATAAAGGAATTCCACAAACAAACCCCCACTATAGATTTAATTTTAGTTTTTATTTTAAGTAGTTTTATTTTAACTATTTTAACTATTTTAATATTTTATATTTATTGTTAATTGTTAATTCTTTAAATTTTATGTTCAAATTTTATTCATGTTATTTAGTTTTAAGTCTTAGTTTTTAAGTTTAGTTGTATGTCTTAAATACAAGTTACGAGGTTTTTGAAAAGGTTAAAAGGTACTTAAAACCACAACATATCGTACATTTAATTGTAACTAGTGTTAAGTAAACATGTAAGTTATATATCCTAGTTCACCTATATTATTAATTAGTATACTTATATAAAATATGTCAAGGACGTTATAAACAAATATGCAATGACGTATTTTATACACATCATTTATAAACAGCTTTCTAAAAACATCCCTATTAAAAACTGCATTCCAATCTATACGATACTTTCTAAAAACAAACCAAAATTTAGTATATAAGCCATCGTTAAATTGATAACGATTGTCTTTTTCATTACACAAGTTTGGCTTCTTGCACGCTTGATTGTAGCGAACTAGCGATAAAATTATAAGTTGTATAATTGTTATTGAATTTAAATTAAAATAAGTTTTAACATTGTATAGTTGTTAAATTAAATAAAGTATATTTTTTTATACATTCGAAATCTAAAATATAATTTGTATTAATAATCAGCTTAATAAATTGATTTTGATTTTGAGGCACACATTCCGTCTAAGCACTGTTCCGTTCTAGTCATGGATAATGATAATATGAATATGGAAGTTTCAAACGAAATTGAAAATAATAATGTTGAACGCACTGTTCAGCCTTCTGTTGAACAGCCAAATGATCAACAGAATGCTGAACAAGGTGTTCAGCATAATAATAATTTACAAAATGTAGAGAGATGTTTAAACATAATGCAAGAGCCGGTGGTGCAGGAGTTTTTGCGCTTGATGACCGAAAGTAAGTAAAATTTTTAAAATGTTTTATTAAATGATGTAATAAATATGTTTCAACAGACTTGCAACAAAATCAAAGCGTTCAGGCACGAGAAGCGGTACGTGGAGCGATACGTGGGTCGGAACGTGGAGCGATACGTGGAGCAGGGTACGTGGGTCGGAACGTGGGAGTTTTAGAAGAGGTGTTCAAGGAGGACGTCATCGAGGTGGTGTAAATGGTCGTCGGAGTGGCCGGCGCCATTTTAGAAACCAAAAACGAGTATTTCATAAAATGCAAGAAATAAAAATAAAATTACAGAAAATACAGAACGAAATATTAAGATTTTTCGTAAGTGGAACTGGTCGTACTGGGAAAATTTATCTCATTAATACAATAAAACATTGGGTATTCAAAACATTTAAAAAGAACGTTGCTGGGACTGCTCCGACCGGCATTGCAGCATTTAACGTTAACGGATTGACTTTTCTCAGACTATTGCACCTATCATCTGCAAAAGCTAGACATTTACGTGGCACATCATAAATTAGCATACGTGGAGGTGTACCTAACGGCTCTTCCACCGTGAGCCCGCACTTCTTAAATTCCTCACTTTCCTTGAGTTTCTGTAGGTCCGCCTTAGAGGCCGCCTCCATGGCAACACCCCCACGTATCTCCCGGACCGCCCTTACCCTCGCCTCCACGCTATCCTCAATCGCCGCTAGCTTGGCCCTAACAGCCGCCGCCTCCATTGGCCCATCCACCCCTTTAACCAAGACCGGCCAGGACTTAGCCTTCCTCTTCCTTCTCTTCCTACTCTTACGCCCCTTCTTCCTAACTTCCACCCATTCGGAGGAGTTCCCAGTGCCATCCGTCGTTGGGGCCACAGCTGGTGCATCATTACGTAACTGCACGGTGCCTGAATTAAGTGCCTCATTGTAAAGCCGCCTAGGCCCCGCAGCCTCGGCACCCCGTGCTGGTACCGTCTCAGGCCTTCTTTGTACCATGCTCGTAACTTGAGGGCTACCACCCATCCCATTTTGTAATATGGCCAATTCTGTCTTGGCCGCCATCAATTGCGCCTCAAGGCTGCGCACTGCATGACTCGCAATGTCACGCATTTTATTAGCTGCCCGTAAGAAGTCGTGCTTCTTTTTTCCGGATAGCTTAGCGGCAGCAATAACGTTTGCAAAACGCCTTATTACGGCGTCCATACCGCGCAACGGGTCCCCTTCCCTACAAGGACACACATTCCGGTCCGTCTGCGACGTGCCTCTGTCCGCACTGTTCGTCGATGACCCCACCGAGACACTCGAGCCAGGCGTCCCCGGTGGAACCACTCGAGGTTTCTTAAAACCCTTCGGGGACCCATCCGAATTGGTTGAGCCCGCTCTCTCCCGCTTCCGTCGTTCTTCTGCCTGAGATGTATCCATCTCCTCGACCTGTGGCAGTTTTTTTGCCACCACCACCTCACTTCCTATTTTAGCTGAAGAGCTTGTGCTGCTCCTCTTCAGTGAAGCTCTCGTGCCACTCGCAGGACCAGCCTGCGTCAGACCCCCCACGGACGGTACAGTGTTTACCGAGGCGCCGCTCGGGCCACCAGTTCCGGACGGTGACATCTCCCCCGCAGTTGCACTCCCAGCAGTGCTTGACAAAGGCTTTGATACATCAATATTTTCCATTACAGCGAAGTTACGACTCATCGTGTGTGAGGGAGCGAGCCGGGTATTGCTGATAACGGGTACACCCAGGGATGAGCAAATCCCGTAGGTATTTACACATCCCACCCCTGTACTCAGGGGACCAACACCCATTAATGACGCCGCCGATATGGAGAGGTATAAAACCTTCCATACCGTACGCAGACACGCCAAAACCCGCTCGGAGCAACACAGGTTCCGACCCCTGTGTTCAACGCACACTTCCTGGCCAGGGTCCGAAGCTCGTCGTTCACCACTCCGAACGAGTAACACCTCGATTGCACAGCCCGTAGACTGTACAATAGCCTTCACCAGGGTGCCGCAAAGCCAATACGACACCGGGATCGGGCACGCCCGGTGCACTCGCAATCTTTCGCGGAACTCCTCCATGGTGCACATTCCACTCATATTTTTTCGGTGGAACTCATTGAGCAAGGAGTCGTCGTCCCATTTCCGTGGCACGTCATAGATCAGCATACGTGGAGGTGTACCTAACGGCTCTTCCACCGTGAGCCCGCACTTCTTGAATTCTTCACTTTCCTTCAATTTCTGTAGGTCCGCCTTGGAGGCCGCCTCCATGGCAACACCCCCACGTATCTCCCGGACCGCCCTTACTCTAGCCTCCACGCTATCCTCGATCGCCGCTAGCTTGGCCCTAACAGCCGCCGCCTCCATTGGCCCATCCACCCCTTAAACCAAGACCGGCCAGGACTTAGCCTTCCTCTTCCTTCTATTCCTACTCTTACGCCCCTTCTTCCTAACCTCCACCCGCAGGATATACGTTGGATTCCTTGCACATAGGGTGATGCCCTTTGACAGAGTAGCTCGGTGCTACATGTGCCTGGGTTTCGGGCATATGATGAGGGAATGCAAGGAAAGCATCAGGAGATGCTGGAAATGTGGAGATGGGGGGCACAAGGAGGAAGATTGTAAATCTCCCCCGCGGTGCCACATTTGGGCCGGGCGCTCGCGTCCCGGTAACCATAGGGCGGCTAGTCCGGACTGTCCGGAATATAAGAAAAGGATGGAAATCCTACGGGGCCGCTTAATAACTTATTTTATTTATTTATTTATTTATAATAACTTAAGGATGGCTCTTAGGATAGCGCAGCTAAATTGCCAACGGGCTTACGGAGTGATGTGTGACTTGGGAGTCTGGCTTGTCCTTGGAAGTTGCGATCCTCCAAGAGCCCTACGTGCTGCATGGAGCTGTGCGTGGATTGCCAGCATGGATGAGAGTCCTGGGCGTAGGTCGTCAGAAGGCTGTTATAGTCATCTGCGACCGTGCTCTGGACTCCATGCTCGTCGAGCGGTTTTCCACCGAATGCTGTGCCTGTGCATGGGTCAGCGGGCGGACCGGGCAATTTTACATCTGTAGTGCCTACTGCTGGTTCGGCGGCCGTATTGAGGCGGATGTGGACGTCCTTGACCGAATGGTGCTGGGTTGCCAGGTGCAACTAATACTGGGTATGGACGCTAATGCCACATCTGGGCTGTGGTTCAGTAAAGTTCCCGACCAAGGAAGGCGGAGGTCAGCCATCCGCGGTGAGACACTCGAGGAGTGGATCATAGCGCGGGACTTACAGGTGATTAACGAACCCAGCCAAGGGTATACGTTTCAAGGCCCTGCGGGTGTGAGTGATATTGACGTCACTCTATGTAGCGGCGACTGGCAGGTAGGTCAGTTCTCATGGGAGCTCCACGATGAAGTGGCATTTAGTGATCATAATCTTATTATGATCACAATTGATGCTACTGCCCGCGACGCAGCCCCCAGCGTGGCTGGACGACCTTGGAGTGTTCGTGGGGTGAACTGGGAGGTCTACAAGAATTTTCTGGCTGAGTTGGCAAATAATTACGGTCTTGAAAGGTTCATGGAGCTTGGTTCTGATGCCAGACTTTGTGTCCTTTCCGGATGGCTGATGGAGACAAATGTGACGTTCCTGAAGCGCCAACGCACATGGTGCAGGCAGAAGGCCCCCTGGTGGACCCAGGAGCTATGGCAGATGCGGCGGGTTGTTAACAGGTGTAGGAGACAGTTCCAGCGGGAAAGAAGGAGAGGTGGTGAGCGATCTCTCCTCCTCGGCAGGGAGTACTCAAGCCGTAGGCGTGAGTACTTCAGTGCGTTAGCCGAGGCTAAGCGAAAGGACTGGCATGCGTTCGTGGGTGCGAACTCGGATGACCCATGGGGTGCGGTGTACAAGGCGTGCAGAGGTAAACGACTAAGGGAGGTGGGATCCCTGCAGGTGGGCAACACCTGGACGACCACCTGGAGGGAGAGCATTGAAGCTCTTCTGTACGTCTTCTTCCAAGATGCCGCAAGATGCAACAGGCCACCGACGGAAGTGGCCCCAACGGTGCACGGCCCGGACCAACAGCAGGACCTAGAAGCAGTGTTCGATGTGGAGGAGCTGGAACTGTCGGTCTCGAAGATGAGCAGGGGTAAGTCCCCCGGACTGGACCTTGTTACGACCGAAATGATAAGGTGCTTGTGGGAGTCGGTCCCCCTCTTCCTCAAGGCGCTTTTTGATGAATGCCTAAGTGAGGGTACCTTTCCGCTTGTGTGGAAAATGGCCAGGGTAGTTGCGCTACCCAAAGGTCCTGATAAGCCACTCAGTGACCCCCGGTCATATCGACCAATCAGTCTGCTGAGTGGATTAGGAAAGGTCCTCGAGAGAATGATGGTCGGCAGGCTTGAGGCTGCCATCGGAGATGGGTGGAATGACTCGCAATTCGGGTTTCGTGCTGGGAGATCCACTGAAGACGCCTTACAACGGGTGAGCGACATTGTTCGGAACGGGAGACGAAAGTATATGCTG
Source organism: Chrysoperla carnea (assembly GCF_905475395.1). NCBI lineage: Eukaryota > Metazoa > Arthropoda > Insecta > Neuroptera > Chrysopidae > Chrysoperla > Chrysoperla carnea. Next base: position 740,526 of record NC_058342.1, on the reverse strand, counting down.
GGGGTCTTTGTCGACTTCAGGAACGCTTTCAGTTGTCTCTACTGGGAAGTGGTAATGCGACGATTAGTAGAGGTTGGCGTCGGTGAGGTAGATCTCCGGATGTGGCGGGACTACTTTAAAGACCGCTACGCCTGCGCCACTAGCATGAACGACGAGATTTGGGTGAAGCTGACGAGGGGATGTCCGCAGGGCTCAATTGCTGGCCCGATATTGTGGAACCTCGTCATGGATGAGCTTCTCACCATCTTGCAGAACTATGGTGTCAGAGTTGTGGCGTATGCGGACGATCTTTTAATCCTGGTCGAAGGTAGTTCCAGGCGTGCTCTGGAAACTACCGTTGCAGAAATAATGGCGCCAGTTTATAACTGGGGACGACGGGTCGGAGCTGAAGTCTCGGATAGCAAGACAGTATGCATGCTCCTGCGTGGCAGGTTAGACCCGGAACGTCGCAGTATGCGGGTGATCGTGGGAGGGGAGACCAAGCGTATCGCCGGGGTTTGACAAGTGGTCTACCTCGGAGTTACGC